>NC_044006.1:26235325-26539016 GCF_900496995.4 Aquila chrysaetos chrysaetos
AATGATCTTCACTATATAATTTAGGAGTACACTAGTTTCTTGTCAGACCATTAAAAGTATAAATTTAGCCAAATCCAGCTCACATACATTCATACAAACATATACATGTTCAAGTGCATATATGTATATTAATAAATACAATTTAATATAGAAATAATCTGTAATTTAAATATAAAGAAAGTAACAATTAATTTACTTTCCAAAAGTAATGTCATGGTGGTTTTTTGTAGCTACATTATAACAACAGACCTATAGTTTTTAAGTCCTATGAATGTAGCAAAAGGTTTTTGTTTCAGACCAGCTATAGTATGTTTTCAATTTTTTTTCCCTACTTGTTTTAGAAATACAAAAACCTCCACACGTACAAATTTTAGAGCATAGTACAGCTCCACCTTTCATGCTAGTTATATTTGGTATTATTTGGAAGTAATAAGCATGCATAAGTACTTCTTAAATACTACCAAGGTTTAAATAAATTATTCATATAACATTTGCCACTCTTAAAGTAAATAAGACTTAGTTTCAATAAGCAAGTAATTACTATAGTGACCTAGATCGTTCCATAAGCTAGAAAAGTTTCTGGGGGAGAAAAAAGAAGAGAGAAAAAAAAAAAATTTCTGATTTTTTCACATCTCTAACCCTGCTACTTCTTTGACCTCTCCTGAGCCCTGGTAATTATTGTATAATTCACCTTTGACTGTGAACAAATACAATGTGTTTTATCATCTTACTGTGGCAAAAGCATATTATCACATTCCTTTGCAAATACAAAGTAGAAGTAAATACACATTTTTTTTTATTTTGTATTAGCACCACTGAAAAATTAACCTTCTTCCTCTAAAGCAGGATAACTTCATTCCTAGGATTACTTACTTTCTTCCTCTTTTTCCTGGAATGTGTTGTACTTCATAACATGTATTGTCTGTTATGTCCCATCTGTTGGTCTTTCATTTCATTTACTTTATGTATCTGTTTTCATTTCTCATTCCCATCTTTGTTTTACTACTGCACAAGGGGGAGTTGTAAGACAATTACATTGTTTCTTAAGTATGGAATTTCAGCCATATAGCTCTCCCTAGAGAGAGAGGTCTAAAGTTTGATCTAAAGTCTGCTTTCTACATTTATTAATATTTATCCCCTTTTAAATTATTATTAATAAAATTTCAATTATTATTATTTTAATTTTAATCTTACAGAATCATAGGATAATTTTGTTTGGAAGGGACCTACAGAAATCATCTAGTCAAAACTTCGGCTCTAAGGAGATCCAACTAGATCAAGTTGCTTACAGCTGCATTCAGGCTGTGTCCAGTCAGCATGTCCCAGGATGGACAAGCTGCAACCTCTCTAGGCAACCTGCTGCAGTGTTTTGATGACCCTCACAGTGGCAAAGTCTTTTTGTGCATTTAAATCAGAACTTTCTGTGTTGCAACATGTATTCATTGCCTTCTGTATACATAGGACATGTATTCATTGTTCTATCTCAGTGCACCTGAAAGAAGAGTCTGCCTCCATCTTCTCTGCACCCTCGCTTTAGGTAGTCATAGACAGCAATAAGGTCACCCTTTAGCTTTCTCTTCTTTAGAATGGAGAAACCCAATTCTCTCAGCCTCTCCTCATACACTGTGTGCTGCAGCCCCATGGCCATCTTGTTGGCTCTCCATTGTCCTTCTGGTACTGGGGATCCCAAAACTGAACACAGCACTTCACATGTGGTCTTGCAAATGCTGAGCACAGGGGAAAGATCACTTCTCTGGCCTGCTGGCTACATTCCTGTTAGTATAGCCCAGGATGTAGTTAGCTGTACTGTTGTCATGAGCGCACACTGCCAACTCTTGTCCAACTTGATGTCCAGTACATTTTTCTGCAAAGTTGCTTTCGATCCAGTCAGTCTCCAGCCTGTAGTAGTGCATGGGGTTATTCCACCCCAGGTGCAGGACTCTTCATATGCATTTGTTGAATATTATGAGGTTTTTTGTTAGGCCATTTCTCCAGCCTGTTGAAACCCCCGCCTGAACAGCAGCTCTGCCCGTGCCCTTCAGAACATCAGATGCTCCGCTACAATTCATCTGTGAAGTTGCTGGGTGCACACCATCCATTCATCCATGTTAAATAGTATTGGCTCCTTACTGGTCCCCAAGAGATACCACTGGTAACCAGTCACCAGCTGGAATTTGTAGCACAAAGATCACAACACTTTGATCCCCGTGGTCTAAACAATTTTGCATTCACCTTACATTTCTAGCTACATAGTCTGTACCTGAACCATTTGGCTACAAGGATACTGAGACAGACTGTTTCAGAAACCTTGTGTTAAGTCAAGGATGCAACTGTCACTGACCTCCCTTTGTTCACCCTCTCATATTTGGCACAATAAGATTTGAAGAACTAAGAATTTATATGAGTGCTGGTGGATGTCCTCTCTTTGTCCAAAAGAAATATAACTGAATCAAAAGACTTGGTAACAGGTGACATATTATTCATGTCATCAGGTGCAACCTATCAGATACAATTCTTCTGATGTTAAAGAAAACAAGCTGTTTCTGAGAAATTCAATGAAATTTTACTGCTGGATGGATATGACCGCCCCAAATAAGTTTCCCATAACAAAAAGTGCATTTTTTCCCAATTGCTACATGCAGATATGCAAGGCAAAACTCACTCAATTTTGTTGTTTAGTTTGACAGGATACTAAAAGATGCCAACTATCATAGACTTTGTTACTAATCATAGTCAAAATGCTGTAATTCTGAATTAACAAGAAGTATAGAACAAGTTGTAGTGTCTAATGTGAAGTTCCAGATGGACATTTTTCATTCACTCAAAACTCTCAAGTTGGAGACACAGATTTAAGACTTCAGAATGTGAATTCATTTCTAACAGGGATCCAGAATATCAAAATCTGTCCCATCAAAAATGTCCAGTTTCACTCTCTTCTTACCAGAGGTCCTTGAAAAATTTCTTTTCTTTATGTTAGTTGTTGGAGCTTCCTTCCAAAAAGTTTCATTTCATTTTGTGCTATGTTTACTTTCATTACTTTCCTCCCTTTGTGTTGCAAGTTTAAATTTCTCCAATTTCTTCTAGTTTAATTTCAACTGTGATGACTAGTGACTGCATCTGCACTTGCAAGATACAGACAATCCCATTTTTAGGTCTGTGTTTCTCTCTGTCTCTCTGACGCACACACACTCTCTCTCTCTCTCCCCCCCCGCCCTCACTCCCCCATTCCTATGGTGGAATAAGGCCCATACGTCATGAAACAAACCTTCAGTTCACATTTGTCATTCATTTAACATTTTGTTTCCAACCTTTCTTTTTATTTATTTTTATGCTCATGAGACCAAAAGGGAATCAGCTGAAGTTTCATTCTCATTGGTTTGCTTCCAAGAACCCTGAATTGTCCTATAATCTTTTAATTCTACACAAAACTGTGTCATTTCTTTCAAACCGTAGCATCAGCAGTGGAGACTTGTCAGAAGACTTCAGAATCCTACTTAATATTTTGTAGTTTTGCTCCATGGAAACTACCACATTCAGTCCTACTGACATACCATTCACTGAATTTATGTCTACTCCTAAAAATAGTCACCAATAAGGGAAATAGCATGCTATCCTAGTATAATTGCAGTTTCTGTCTTGATTGATCTTGATGATCTTCATAATACTAGAAAGCTATCAAATATATATCCTGTAGCTTTCTGTTACAGAAAGTATTACCAGCAGGTCAAGGGAGGTGATCCTTCCCCTCTGCTCAGCACTGGTGAGGCCACACCTGGAGTCCTGTGTCCAGTGCTGGGCTCCCCAGTACAAGAGAGATATGGAATTACTGGAGAGAGTCCAGCAAAGGGCCACTAAGATGATGAAGGGACTGTAGCACCTTTCCTGTCAGGAAAGGCTGAGAGAGCTGGGACTGTTCAGCCTGGAGAAGAGAAGGCTCAGGGGGCATCTTATTAATGTATATAAATACCTGCAGGGAGGGTGTAGAATCTCTCTGCTTGAAGATATTTACAAGCTGTCTGGACATAGTTCTGGACAACTGGCTGTAGGTAGCCCTGCTTGAGCAGGGGGGTGGACTAGATGACCTCCAGAGGTCCCTTCCAACCTCAACCCTTGTGTGGTTCTGTCATTTTTTTGTGAAAAAAAAAAATTTTGGCAACTGACCTCTTGACTATCAGTAATGACTTAGTAATTACCATGAGATTTAACGTCTTCTACTTCTCTTTGGCCTTTTAAGTCCCAAACACAAGTTTGTTTCTCTGATTTCTGTTGTCTATGGTTCTGACAGTTTCTATTCTTACCTTTGTAGCATTCATATGAATAATTTTAGTTCAGTTTTTCTAAGGTTTTTTTGCTTCTCTTTTTCAAGTACTGCTGCACAGTGCTGAAATTTATGATTCCAGCCCGTATAACTACAACATTGATTATCAACTTGTATTCCCCACATCAAAAATTTCAACTTATCATTAAAGTACACTCTCAGTGTTTAAGTCCAAACTTTTCTTTGATACAACAGCGTACCTCTGGTATGCTGTTAGCATTACTCACATTATAGCAATACATTTATGCTAAGGCAGTAATTTATTACCAGCAGACTTTTATAAAAGGCATTCATGTAATGTATGATCACTTTACTTCCTGTCATTTACACCGAGTCTAAATAAGCAAATCACTAAAGCTGCCTAGGAAATGAGGCGGTATCATTGTACTGAATATTTATCATTTTACTGTGAATATCAGCACCTGACTTAAAATAAATACTTGGGTTTGTTTTCTAAGTACATTTTAAATAATCTGTTCTGCAGTGGATGCTGTACTTTCTCATAGTAATTCTACCCAAATTGCTAGGTTTGTTCAGCTGGTATTCATTAGGAAACTATGTCTCCTTCTTTTTTTTTTTCTCCCATTTTACAATCAAAATTCACGTCTAACATTGGAGATATGTCCTGTGCTTAAAGTTTTCTCAACTCTCTGCTGTACCTTTTTATTCATGCTAAGGTATTAAAAAAAAGGGGGGGGGGGGGGCAAAGCAAAAACCAAATAACGCTTAATCCTGCAGGCTTCCAAGTGACTCTTAATGTTTTAAGGACCGATAAAGCATCCTGATGAAAATTTTTCTGGATCAGTTTAATAACCGCTCTCCGTTTATAGGTTTCAGCAACTCAAGCATGATAAACACATTTGAAAAGCAACTTGCAGAGGGTCTTTTACCTGCTTCTAACTTGTCTGAGCTGGGTAGTGAGAAACCCTGTAACATTTTATATTCTGTAAATCATTAAAGTTTTCAAATTTGTACACCAGTATTACCCTCTAACTAAATAGTCAGGACTTAAAATTGCAAGACCTAATGGCAAAAGATGTGCAACTGTTACCATCTCATGACCTTAGTTGGCATTAGGGTAAGAATGTGCCTCTGAAATGTAGGTCATGCATAATTAAGGGAATTTCTTTGTATAAGCATTATTTATAGCTACCACAGGGCTTATTTTTCCAACCATCAATCAGAAGTAATATATACTCTTATTGAAGTAATGGACCATTTCACTGGGGCCAAGACTTCACCCAAGATCTCTAGATTGCTCTTTCCTAATCCTGCAGTTTACTGTCAATCCCTTTGATCAATCTTACTTTTGAAAAGTTTGCATTTAAGTGAAAAAGCAAAAGAAAACAATTAAGAACAAATGCAGATGTTATGCTTAGTGTTACCAATACCATGCCAGTGCTGTCCAGTGAAGGCCAGGAGTTAATTAGCTGAGGACAGAAGATAAAGCAATAGAGTAAGGGATACAGGTTAATGATCCAGAGAAAGGGTACAAGTATGGTTAACTTGTTAGATAGTAGAAAAAAAAGGGGATTTAGCCAAATAATACAAAAATAAAGTAAACAGATTTTTGTTGCTAACAGCTGCACTCCCACTACATTCAAAACAGTGCTCAAAGCTATACTCAAGTTGAACCAAAGGTCTTGATCTTGACATTAGCATAATGATGGGGAAACAAACATTTTGCCAGCAATTGATAGCTCTTCAGAATTACAAAAATGCTGTCTATAAAGACATCTAGGTAGCTTTACTCAACAGTGCTAATCTTCATTTTGGTGCTACTTGAAACTTAGAGACATCCTTCAAGCATAGCATGAAGTATAGATCACTGTATAAGTGACATAAACGTAGCTGACATTTCAAATACACAGGTCACTGTTATAGGATCAAAAAGAATTTGCAGTTCTGTTTTAGTCAATTTAATACTAAAAAGATGGTAAGAGTATGTTGAACAAAAAGGGATGAGAAACTAGAGTTTAGATTTTAGTCCCATGCCAATCAGGATTTCTGTATGCCTCTGGGCAAGGTGCTTAAGCCAAGATTTTTGAAAGTAATTATCTGAATAAAATACTTCAGAAAAATCTAGCTTTTAATCTTTCGCTATTACTAACCTGACCTACAAACTAGAGATGAAAACCTTTACACGCCTTGTCTTCCTGGGAAACCCCTTTAGAAACTGGTATTTCACAAAGTTAATTTGCAGCTATTACAAAACCTGTATCTTAACTGAGCCTTTATAGCTCATCTGGAAAAGAAAAGCAATCTTTAAATGAATATTCATTTAAGAAAAAAATACTTATTAATCCAGAACACTAATACTATCATAAACCAGAACACTGTTGACAGGGATCAGGTAGATGGATCTGTCTCTCGACAATGCAAAGACAGGGCAACTTTCAGCTATACTTACACACAGGGTAAGAATAATTTGGAAAACATTTTGATGGGAATCTTTCTTTCAATCAAGGAATGCAAAATTGTCCATCCTGGAAAATCTGCATAGACTGTTTTAAAAATAACAACGATCTGACAGAGAGCAAGTTCTTACCCATTTTGTAGTCGTAGAAAATCCTTTTTCACTGCAGACTGTCTCTGCATTAGAAGACCATGACTCTCCTACTTGCTGGTTTGAATGCAGTTGGGCATTCACACATACTCCATGATAAGCAAAAAAGGCCTTTACAGCAGCCACTCAGATGTGCCCTGAAGATTACCCTCTCCTAAAAAATCTGTGAAGCATGTGGTTTCCATTCAGATCAGAGTAGAGTAGATCTCATACTACTGAATTCTTTCAGGAGTTATGAACTCCTCCCTTCTTTGCCCAGGCTGTTCTGTTCCTAACTGGTCTCTGAAAATATCACCCATCTATACACCACCCTTCTTTGCTTTCCTCAGGTTTTGTAAGTCACATTATAGTTACTTTTAAGTTTAGACTGCTGTGCCCTAACAAATAACCTGCATATGTTTAATGGGAAGAAGCCCCTGCTGACTGGAAGCTAGCCAGCATTACTCCAATTTACAAGAAAGGCATGAGGGAAGACCCAGGAAACTACAGACCTGTTAGTCTGACCTTGGTACCTGGAAGAATTATGGAGAAGATCATTCTAGGTACTACCAAAAGGCATTTAAAGAACAATGCAATCATCAGGCTGAGTCAACATGGGTTCACAAATGGAAAGTCCTGTCTAACTAATTTGATATCCTTCTATGATAAGGTCACCTGCCTGGTAGATGAAGGGAAGGCGGTGGATGTAGTTTTTCTGGATTTTAGTAAGGCTTTTGATACTGTGCCTCCCAGCATTCTTCTGGACAAGTTGTCCAACTGTGGGATAAGCAGGTAGATGGTACACTGGGTGAAGAACTGGCTGAACGGCAGGGCTCAAAGAGTCACAGTGAATGGGGCTACATCCAGCTGGCAACTGGTCACCAGCAGTGTTCCTCAGGGCTCAATTCTAGGGCCAGTTCTGTTCAATCTTTTTATCAATGATATGGATGCACGATTTGAATGCACCATTAGCAAGTTTGCTGAGGATACTAAACTGGGAGGTACTGTTGACTCTCTCAAGGGACAAGAGGCCTAGCAGAGGGATTTGGACAGACTGGAGTATTGGGAAACCATCAATGGCATGAAATTGAACAAGAACAAATGTCAGATTCTGCACCTGGGATGGAGTAATGCCAGACACAAGCATAAATTGGGAGAAAAGTGGCTGGAGAGCAGCCCTCCAGAAAGGCGTCTGGGGTTCTGGTTGACAGGACTCTCAAAAGGAGTCAGCAGTGTCCCCTGGCAGCCAAGGCGGCAAACCACATCCTGCAGTGCATTAAACGCAGCGTAACTAGTGAGACCAAAGAGGTGATTATTCCACTGTATTTAGTGGTGGTGTGGCCTCAACTTGAGTATTGTGTGTGGTTCTAGACCCCAACATTTGAAAAAGATGTTAAGGTATGTGAATGCATCCAGAGGAGGGCAAGAAAGCTGGTGAAAGGGCTGGAAGGCATGTCCTCTCAGGAGCAGCTGAGGACACATGGGTTTGTTAAGCTTGGAGAGAAGGCAGCTGAGGGGCGACCTCACTGCTTTGCTATTCTTCTATTCTATTCTATTCTATTAATTCTTCTTCCTACCTCCTTCTTTCCCTAGCAGTACATGCTGAGGAAATCTCTGATGACATTTCTTCCCAGCCCTGCACTAGCAGAAGGAATTGAATACCCATAATCATGCCCCAGCCTAGGCATTGGCTCTGTCATGTTGTGGGAAGGAGGCATGTACCTTCTGATGGGAGTGAGAGCTGTGGATCATCTCGAGATAATTTAACCATCTGAACAAATTTGCAAAAAGCAGGTGTGAAGTGCTGGTTTTGAAAATCTTCTGTATTCATCCAGTTGAGCTGGGTTTCCACAGGATGGCAAAACCCCACACCTACATCTCTGACCCTAGCGAGTCTCAAAGATCAAGCCCTCAGTCTGAAGCAGGACACGTGCCTCAACTAAAGGGTTGCAAATCTTTTTGAGGTAACAATACCTGTTCATTTCCCCATGGATATTTTTTTCTCCTTGTACCCATTTTTTTAAATGCCTGAGCTGTTTCCCTTGGAAAAAAATACTAAAACAAAAGAGCCTGAGAACAACAGTGTTCCCTCAGAGCAAAGGTCCACCTGGCCCAAAACTCTGTCTCCAAGGTGGCCAACCACCCCTGTCTAAAGGAGGGCGTATGAGCCGTGCAAGTCCGCTTCTGTCAGGGTCCTGGGGGTGCTCATAGGCCTCAACGGCTGGGCCCGGCCTCCCCTGGGACCCCCACCCTCCCCGTCTCCTGCCAAGGGCCCAGGGGACATGTCTCAGCTCAGCCTGGGGCCTTCAGTCCCTGCCTGAGCCATGTTGTAGGTGTGCCCGTCCCTGCCCCTGTCTCCTGGATGGGCCTGGCACCTGCACTGCAGAGAGCTGCTCTCCTGGATGGAGCCCTCAGACCGAGGTCGGAGCTTGTCATGCAGAACTCAGACTGGATGTTAGGAAACATTTATTTTCCAAGAGGGTGGTCAAACCCTGGAACAGGTTTCCTGGAGAATTGGACAATGCCCCATGCCTGTCAGTGTTTAAGAGGCATTTGGACAACGCCCTTAATACCATGCTTTAGCTTTTGGTCAACCCTGATGTGGCCAGGCAGTTGGACTAGATGATGGTTGTAGGTCCCTTCCAGCTGAACTATTCTGTTGTATTCTGTTCTAACATACCGAGCACTAATTACACTAGGGGTCTAAGTGTTTCCTATTTGCTGTAATAGTCATATGTATTTGGCAAACACGATCAGTGATAAATTAGAGTTCTTATAAAATGAGTCTCTCTGCTTTCACACTAAACAGTTTGCACTGGGAAAAAAACAAATCACGAAACAAACCAATGTTAAAGCTGAGTGGATATAGATCTTTAAAAAGGGAGTAACAACATTTCTGACACATTGCCACTCCCAGAATATGAAAGTTGAAGGTTACTGGCATGTTTAAGATATAGGCAGTTTTATACACTCTGATGGTATTTTATTTATAGCCTCTGCGTTTTAAAAGCAATTATATATGTGGTAAATGGCTGCATGGCAAAGCCCTCTTAGTGTCATGCTGTTTTCCAAGCAAAAATAAAATCATTGCCTCCTTATTGCAAATACACCACTGAAATGGGGCACAAAATTGCCACAACTTATTTCACCTGCCTAGCAATTTGAAAATTAATGATTCCATGTGTACCTCCAGGATAAAACGGGGATTAACTGTTGCCTAAACTCAAAATGTTTGTGACAATCACGTGTAAGACATAGCATCGTGAGTATCGCAAAAGAGCCGTCATTTTTACTTGACTCGCTCTCATTTGAGCAAGAAGTATTTAACAAGATATTCGGGACTTGTATTTCACCCGTGACTCACTGGAAAACTAAGCTAGCAATTTTAGACTAGTTTTAAAGCATTGTAACAGGTTATAGTCAAATTACTTCCATGATAGCAGTGAATTGCTTCTCAGCATTGACTGACCTACTTCTAGAGATAATAAATACAAACAGAAATGTTATTAACTTAAAAGTGAATATAAGTAGTTATAAAAGAGACTTGTGGGGGAATTTTTAAAATTTTTTATTTAAACTGGAAAACAATTCTCTAGGTTTCCAAATTAGAATTCAAAATTATGTTTTAGGAACAAGATTTTCCAAATGTTCAGGAATTCATAAAAGTTATATTTTGTCTGCTTAAAATAAGTCTACAGTAAGTAAAACCATAACTCAAATTTTAGATAAGGAAAGCCAATTTCAGATTTATTGTTCCCTATTCTAAATTAAATAATTATTTTCTTTCAGATATTTTGCCTTCTTGAAAAATGGGTTCCACTCAAAAAGTAGGGATGGTGACCATAATAAGAAGTTCCCATGCAACATGACACAGAGTATGTACGAGAACAAATTATGTTAATAAGCAGCTCAGGTCCTGGTGCTCAGTGATTCTACACCTGTTCCAACTGAAAACGCCAAATAGATGAACTAAACACTGAAGCATGATGAAACAGAGCAAGCCACTGATATGAGTCCTACACAAGTCCTGTAACCTAATATTCTATTTCTAGAAAAGGTCTGGTCTGTGCGAAATAAAGGTAAAGTTTTCCCAAGCTCAACCTATGTAGTAGGAATCCAGTTTAGAGGTGCCCGAATACTACAGACTTTATATCTAACTAATCTTTCTCCATGTCTTTTTATATGCCAGAAAATCCTTAACCAACCAAGAAAGCCTGTAGAGTTTTTAAATTGCTGTTCTGACTTCTAGGTGGAGCTAGATGACGTTCTTCACCTGACTTCAGGAGTGACTAAAATATCAAACTGATCTCTTAATATTACTAGTAACAGCATTTCTGCATACAATTAGGATGTAACCCTAAATAAACTATTTTGCCTGCCCCTTCAAAAAATAGCTTCAAAAACAATATAAGAAGCAACTAGAATTGTCTGCTAGGAAATTTCTTTAAAGAGCAATGTGCAGATAAATATACTTCTATGTCTGAGCTAAAAAGGTAGGGGGAAAAAAAACCAAAAGAAAATTCTTCTCATCTGCACGTTGTCTTCTTTCACTCCCCTTCCCCCCCCCCCCCAATGTATAAAAATACACACTGTAAGGTATTTGCAGGTCATGTCTATCGTACATGGAAGTTAGTAGACCTAGGACCTCATGCAAGCTTTTTCTGGCAAGTTCACGTCTCCAGCCATGGAGATCTCCAGCCTCTTTTTCAGTTGGGATTAAAGCAAGCGTAATAGGAGACCTGTCCATAGGACCACAACTCTACTTATAACTTTGAGCTCTTTCAACTTGTCTTCTGGGTGGTTTTGAGCCAAAATGGTACACGTTTCCAAAACTTTCTCCACAAGAAATATTAATTTGCATTCTTTTTTTTTTTCTTGACATAGAAGCAAGGATTCTTGCACAGTTACACATACCTATCAATAGACAGTTCAGAAAAACAACAGTTACTTGATTAATACTGAAACCTAAGTTGTAAGACAGAGTTACTTTTCTCTGAAGGAAAGTGGCAGGATTGCATGGGAAGCTGTTCAAATGTCTGGGGAGGGGTTGGGGAGCCAGGCCTCACTGCGGTGTGCATGACAGAAATTATCATGTTATTAACCTACGTGTGTGTTTGACAAAATCGATCTCCCCTGTTAGCCACGTATTAACATAGATTCTCTTTCTCTAAACCACTCGCCATCAAAATAGATGGTCACAGCTGAACTGACTGTGCAAAATTCTTCATCCTTTGAGTACACAAATCCAGCAACAGCATTTTTCCACTTCAGCAGAGCCAAAAAAAGCTGCAATCAGGGTGAGAACAATCGACTCCTGTTTCAAGACCAGGCAGTGCATCCCCTGAGCCCTGCTGGGTTAAGTGCTTTAGAGATACCAAAGATGACACTGACCCTGCTGAGAGGAGCTCACAATCAAGATCCTTTTTCCTTTAAACTAAAAGCTTTCACACAGTAATTGTGTTGAGAAATGTACAATAATTGATCTTAAATGAAATAACAAAGGAAGACATTCAGATAAGAAATAATCTCTAATGGCCTGAATATGATCAGCACATATGAAAGTATTGTAACACATTGCTCTTGGGAAGTCTTGCTTCCTCCAGACACATTAAAAATGGGCTCTGCTGCTGTGAAGTGTGCCTAGGCTGACTGCAAAGGCAGCCTCTGACTGACACGCAGAGCCTTCATTCAGTCTCATCTCTCATGTTTGCAAAACTCTACAATAGTACTTGCTGGCAGTCTGAGTGTAGGCAAACCCCAGACAGGCCCTGCACTGGTATATGATGAAGCCCAAGAGAGACATTTGCCTCTGCATTACATCTGATTATTTAAAATCTTTCACTGAAATTATTTTTTCTCCCAGACTAGTCTAACTTCAGACACTGAATTAATATTTCAGCAATTTTAAAGTTTACCTGTTAACCACTCCTTTACATTATTCAGTATTTCCCTTTGAAAATTCAAAACTTCACAAAATTAGGAGGCAGTGCAAGAAGACATAACTTGCTGGAAGTCACTCCTGTTCCTGATTGATCCTTACAAATGACATGTAGTCAAAGTCTGTGACTGAGTAGTTGAACAAAAAAATCCTAGTACATCTGATTATTACCTACAAAGGCTATGGGAAAAAATGTAGCTTGCTCCTCTATATATTATTGCAGAAAAAAAAATCAGTTCTGAATTAGTATTTGCCATGCCTGAAATTCCAGCAGATTGATACATGACACAGAACAAAAGAGAAAGTTCTTGGGAATACATGATCACAACTTCTCAATTTACAGAAGGAAATTTCCTCAATGCTCAGTTTGTGTCTCGTACAGGCACACACTCGGAGGCCTGGGTATTCTGTGCACCTTCTCAGAGCCCAGAAGCATTTCCAAAGAGAACAGTTATAAAATAATTCACTTGCTTGAAGACTGCAGCTGAGCAGACTTAGGGAGCCAAGATGATAACTGAATTTGGACAGAGTCCTACACCAGCAGAGCTGCTCAAACACTGAGGATTTATACTCAGTAGATGATTCATCTACCCTATAGTCATGAGAAGATCTGAAGCTACTGCACAAACTAAGGTAACCATTGTTTGTTTTGTTCTTCTCTCTTCTCCATAAGAAGAAAACCAGAAATGATATCTATATTAAAAAGATGACAGAACATATCCTAAAGAAAAAAAAAAAAAGGAAAAAAAAAAAAGCTTGCATATGTAGGGCATATTTTTCTTTATTTTTGAGAAACTATAGATCAAACTATGAGTCAAACTATAGATGTTCTATGTGATTTTTTTTTTTTTTTTTTTTTAATAAATTTCTATTTTCTTGTGCAGAACAATGGCTTCCTACGCTTAGGAAACACTTCTGCTACCACAGATATTTAGAAAACCATGCCCTTGCTTTAACACCAAACAAACAAAACACCACAAACCCACATAATAAAAAGTTAACACTGAACAGTAAGACTTCTTTCATTTTTTCCAAAGAATTCTAAGTAAGGAAAGGTGAAAAGCCATTTAAATTACTTCAATCTAGGTAGTCTTAATGTATTTCAAATGTACCAGATTTGTATGTTTTACCATTATTCCCCCTACAGCTCACAGAAACTGAAGTTGTTCAATTTCTATTAACCATTCCCAGGTAGCAGCAAAGTATTTCTACCTAGCTTCAAATTCCAGTTCTGAGGGAGAGACCAGTCAGGCTCTCTCACTCAAAACAGTATCTTTGTTGAGTCACCTTTTCATGCCTGGCTCATGAGATCTAAAATGTTGACTCTGGTCAACACATCGTGTAAAATTAAGTAAATCTGATTGCTCTCCAATGTAAAACCTAGAAAATCAGGGGTAATTGCACCCCAGGGGAATAGATGTTCAAGCAAACAACTGGTGTTGCACAGAACTAGTAAAGAAAAGGACAAATATTACCTCTGCCTCTTTAAAAATAAAATAAACCAATTTAAGGTAAATTTTATACTGCGTAGCACTGAAAGGTCAATGACTTTTACTTACACACTATTTCTTTTTTTTATTTTAATCAAATCTTCAAGTTACCAGGTTTGCTAAGGTTCCTGAACGTGATCTCAGTTACTTCAATTTAATTGATTTTCAGTTAATTTGTCATTATTTCAAACCAGCTACTGCCTCCTCTGCTCTTGCTCTAGTCCTTTCCCGACACTACCAAATTACAAAATTGATAAACTTTTACTGATCAAATAAAAATATTTACTTTTTGAAAACTACAACTGCAACATCTTTCCATGTATCAAAATATGTATTACAAATCCAAGAATAGTTTTACTTCTGACATCCAAGAAGTCGAATGAAAGCCCTGCCTACTGAGAAAACTCTATGAAAGAGCATTTGGGATTCAGTCACTTCCACTCTGCAATAATCCAGCTGTAACTCTGACAACAAAATAGCTGTGGAAATCATTAGTAATCCGAAGTTGCTGCAAACAGGAGGGAAAAAACACATTGATTTCTTACTTGAAGTAATTTGAACAAGATCAAAGTGAAGATTTTAAGGCACTAACACCAACCATGCTAGTCTATAATATTTTTAGTAGTGTGATTTTAAGAAAAAATATAGGCAAAAAGCTAGAATTGTCTTCTTCTCCCACCAAAATCCAAACAACTGAAAAAAGCAAAACTAAATAAAAATAAATCCAGTTTTAACTCAGTGTTCAGAACCAGCACTTTAGGAATCATTCTAATATTGTAAAATCGTATGTACGGTATTCACGTGAAGATTTTAGAAACCAGGAAACATGTTTTTTTAAACATAGTAGATCAGAAGACTAGAAAAGCTGTTTACCCTGCATGTATTTGCTAAATTAATTAGTTATGCCTTTACAGCTAAGCTGAACAATTTAAACAAAAATAAAACATTACTTTCTTCTTGTAAAGTCCTGAAGTGCGTTGGTAGGTGGAAACCTAAGGACTTTAATTATCCGATCAACCTCTGAATGATTCCCATAATTTCTAGAAATCCATAAACACAGACCCAGCAGCAGATTTCTTTAAGAAACTGCTAAGTAAATATAAAAAAAAGACAGAATAACTTTAAAAAGAATATTTTCAAATAAATTATTAATTGGAAAAAAATCAAATACTGCAAAGATAGGATTAAAGAAGTTATTTGGTTTTGTACATAATTATTTCTGATTTTTTAGGAAACTAAACCATGAGCAATCATGTATCTATCCTTCTTTCCCTGACCTTTCTGACATCTGCAGAAATGCATTCTGGATTTTATTCTGTCACCTGTGAGACTAGAAATGAAATGCTGCATTTGATCACAAGCATCAGGCAGCAAGCCAAGCGGAAGATACATAAGCATACATGCTCTACTGCCCACTGTGATTGAGCTGGGGAAGTCTGAGAGCGGGAGCCTGGTTTTATGCACAATACAAAACCATACACGCATGCACAGAACAGAGAAAGGCATCAAACAACAAAGGTAGTTTTGATTCAGGCAAGTTTTTATAGTTTTTTGTTTGGGTTCTTTTGTATTTTTAAAAAAAAACAATTTAAATGGTATAAAAATTCAACTGCACAGAAAAAGAATTAAGAACATGAAAGCCCATTTCCTTATGGTGGGCCTCCTTCAGATCTTATGGAAATAAATATAAAGTCTCCACTGCATTCTGTTTTCATAGCACACCATAATACTTTGAAATAATTATGTAAGGTCACAGGAAATAGATAATTACAGGCATGAAATGCATTCTATTTATATATTTATTTTTACTGAGTGTAGCTACAGATCACTAAAACAATCAGGTAATTATTTTTTATATTGGGACATCTTATAGGTTTTTTCTAAAAAAAATTAAATGGGATCAGAGGCAACAGCTGATCATTCTTTCAAAGGCAGAAAAAATACAAATTGCTCATTAACAGATCAGTCTTATCTCAAAGGTCACTCAGTTCCTATTTCATTTTCCTTCCATAGTAACGTCTGCATTTCTCACTCCTCTGCCAGTGCATGCCTCCCACTGGAAACAGGTATGGTTGGCTTCACCTGTCTTCTACTGATCAACAACTGTCCCTAGTGCACAAATCAGCAAAAGAAGCTGTAAAATTAACTTGATACAAATCATTCCTGTTTTCCTTTCCCTTATTTGAACAAATCTCCTTGAAAAAGAAACTTCTTCACAGTTTTGCCCTTTACCATTGGCCTTTAAAAAACACATATGCACTATGCATGTGCTCATCTCAGGACCTCACGACGTGGGTGCAAACAGTTCAGGTGTCTTGTGTAACTGGATACATGGTATGTTATTTATTTGCATTAAATTATTATCAATGCTTCAGAGTTCTGAAGCCTTTGCAAGTGTACCTTTTTATGAAAAAATCCAAACTATTTTTTAAGTTATTGAGACTATTCTTAGTCCTATTAGGATGTAAAACTTAATTTCTTTAGTAAGTGCAAGCCTAATTACAGAGAATGCAGAAGAAAATTACTTAATACATTTGCAAGCCCTTAAAACCCATACAAAATAGGTTTTACCATGAAAAGTAAAAATGCCAAATCCTGATGGATCACCAGATACTGAATGATAGGCAGTTTTCATGTCTGGAACACTGAAAGCTATGATAACCTGATACTGAGCAATTTGGGGATAGAAGATACTACGCCAGCAGGAGGAGAAAGAAATATTATTGAGGGAGATTGTTAAAAGGTATTTTCACACAGAATCGACCTAATGGCTTGAAATGTCAGAGACTGCGAAGCTGGTTCACTACTGTCTTTTACCAGATTTAGTAGTATTAGATTTGAAGAAATTGAGTGCCAAATGTTGAATGAGAACCTTACACAGCAGAGTATGACACATGTCTTGCAGAGGTATAAAATGCAGAAAGCTGGAAAACCACGTCAGGACTAGAAGAAATATGGGTGAGCCAAGTACAGGTGAGGTATTCAGATACAATAAACACCATTAAAATTCTACTATGTATTAAGTAGATAAGAAAGATAGCCATTGTATTTCTCTATTCCATGTTGTATCTATAAAGTTGCATGTGTGAATACAGCAAGGTTAAAGTAGAGAAATAAGTTATAAAGTCTTAGCACACAACTATCAGATGACTCATGACTACTGATGAGGAATGCATGTGCAAATATATAAGGATGGCTTCAATTTTTCCAACTAGTAGCAACATTTTGCAGTCCATAGGAAACTACTATTTGTAAACATGTATTGAAATCTTTGAAGTAATCTGCACAAAATTTTTCCCAAAGCTACAGACCCTAGTAAAGCTAAGAAGGGTTAAAGACATAAGCATTCCTGACCTGGGACAGAGCTTGCATGGACTCTGTTACTCCCTTCAATGTAATTTATTCAGGCTAAAATAGAGGAAGATGTAATTTACTAATTATATGAACAACTTGTTTCCACAGTTATAAACCAATTTCTTTTTTTGTTTGTATCCATGAACAACTCTGGAAATCAGATCTAATATTACTCTCTTTGTAAAAGAATGTATAGGAAATCATATGGCCATTGCAGGTGAGAACCTCAGAGAAGACAGCCTGTGTGCGAGTACACAGTAACAAGCTTTGCACTGTTACCAGCAGCACATTTTCTGATGTGCAAACATGTCCCACAGGTTTCCATGTAGCAGCCGAGGTTGATGAGATCAAACAGCATATGGGTTTGATAAGGCCAATTTGTAACAGCAGTAGCATGAAGACCTTCTAGTATTGCAGCTTCATCTCAAAAATGGGAGAGCCGGTACAAAAAATTACAGCAGCTCGCACATTAGCTTGCATTTGCTGTCTGCCTCAGGTGCCCAACAGACACCTGTCCTGACAGCAGAGTAATATAGCTTGTGCTGAGTTGTGATTTATTGCTTTTAACTACAAACTTTTAAAACTGCCCTTTACAATTTGTTTTTCTTTGTTAAGTATCAGCAACTTAGCTAAAAAGCTCTTCCCAACTTGCACAGCTCAAAACACCCCATGGGATCTCTGTCTAAGGTTGGACTTGTTCCAAAACTCTCAGGGAAGAAGTTAAGTTTTTATAGATATGCATGAGTTTTAACTCCACAATAATTCTTTCTTCATAAATGCTGTGCTCATCATCCATGCTACTGAAAATAGTGTATGCAACTCTTTTTACTCTTGGCAATTGGGTACCAAATAATTGTATATAACAGAGAAAGGAGCCTGTAGAAGAATGCTTACACAATGAAGTATATATAAAATGACTGAATGATCAAATTGCTTATTTCAAGAGTATAAATATTTTATGTTTCCACTCAAGTAGTGTTCAGCAGAAGTTGTTTTCTCTTGAAGACTAGGCGACTTTTGCAAACTCCTGCCACATTCTAGTAAAGTTGAATGTGACAGGAGACATGGATTACTTTTGTAAATGAAGAGTGCCGAGCTACCAGCAGCCTCTCCCAAGCACAGTGTTTGTTACAGATGATCCAATAAAAGCAAAATAAGCTGAGGGGAACAGCTGTTCAAACTGACAAAAATGCCATACACCATCCACATTGTTAGGTGAATGTTTCAAGGCAATTGTAGGAAGCATTTCTGTTGGTGGCTAGTTTCTTTTCTCCCCAGTAAGTGCACTTCTTAAATACACTCAAAACAGCCTTATCTGCCTAGGTGGAGATGTGTTCAGTGGCAGTCCCTGCAGCAGCTCCAACACCTCTGTCCCAATTGCTTTTCCTTCTCATCATTCTGTAGGCAGCTCTGTCCAGAAAATGCAGTACAAAGAGCATCTTGTGGGATGATGAATGTGCAACTCCCCCACTGTGGGAAATCCTTCACAGAGGTAGAACTATTTAGAGGCCTCAGACACGCTCTGTCACCGATGCTTTTGGGTCCCTTTGTAACACAACAGACTTCTAGATTATGCTCTTAACAACTCACAGACCACTTAAAAGAGATTTTCTTCTTTCTTCCAAACTTCTGTGGTTCAAAATAGCAAAAATGACCCATGCATAGATTACAAGAGACTGAGCCAAAGGAAAGCGTTATATAAGCATTGATGAAATGCTAGCACTCACCTGGGCTGAGCCATTTAGATGGAGCATTTCTTCAATATCTGTAATCTGAGATCAATGATATTGTTTTCTTAAACTCCAGATGGTAAGTTTGTAAAAAAACTGAAAATGATACCTGATCGTGGTACTCTTTTCTCCAGTAAATGCAAACAGAACTATATTCAAAGTACTTCTACCGTGTAAGTTTTATGAAGAATTATACAACATGCGATATTCAAACTCCTCTTATTCATCATGTTAATGGGTGTGTAGGTAGGAGGGGGTGTTTGAAACAATACACTGTATTCAACTTACATAACAAATTCCAGACAAGAGGACTCAAAAATTACTTGAGGAAAAGTGCCTAAGGACAGTACATTTTCACTGCATGTATACCATCGTAAGATAAACGTCCCTGAACTGCTAATCAAACAGACTTTCTGTTAATCATGAGTGAAAAAGACAATATTGTCTGGAAGAATAAGTACAGGACTAGGAACCAAGAACACAAATTCTAATTCTACCTTTCTCTTACTTTTCTAGGGTCAAACCAGTTAACCCCTCTGGCTTTGCCTGTATTAATAAATTAAGCAATACTAAAAAATCTTCTGGGGCTTTGGAACTTGACCACTATATAATGTCAAATCAGACAAATTTGATTTATTGTTAGAATTGTTGCTGTTATGGCTTTGGATGAGGGCAGCCAGTCATCTTTCAAACAACGGCCATGCTTTGGAGCTGGGATGGGTCAGAGGCCATTCTCAATAGGTATCTTGTGTGTGGCTGGTGTATTTACTTCAGCAGGTAAGAGAGTATGGTGGTATGGACAACTGGGTGTTCAACGCTGGCTGGCCTCACTCCTTAAGGAACAGTCCCAGAAACGTGTACTAAACACCACCTCTGCACTCTGCTTTTCTGCTTGTGAAATGGGGATGCTAAAGCTGTGTAGCTGACAGGGGAGCTCATATTTGCATAGCCTTTGGAAGTGGAAAGAGCTCTGAAAGTGGTAAGACTGTATTGGACAAACAGAAAGAATAAAGAGAAATAACAGAAGGCTGAAGAACTGTCCCTTGTATCTAAACCAAAGGCGTTCTAGGATATATGGCATTTTCACAAGGATAGCTGAATAAAACTTCAAACAGAAGATAAATTGAGGACGAATGATTTACTTTATGTGTAAATGAAGGAATTCTTTGAAATTTTTCTTTTTCTTGTCAGCTTGATCTTATACCTTATGATGTTTCACATTATTTCACACATATTGTACCATCTACTAAGTTAAAAAGACTGTAGTTCTAAAATGGCAAAAGTCAGGCTCATAGGACTGTGCAATGAGATTTATGAATAGGATGGATGAAACATTCATTTGATATCCCCTGTGCTTTAATCCATTTAGTCTTTCTTCTTGCTTTAAAGAACAGTTGAAGCTAGATGACCAAAAGGGCTGGAGTATAAAATTGGATTAATATTTTAGTTAATGTTACTGTCATACTAGATACATGTCAACATAAATTAAGAACCTACAAAAGTAATGACACGAACACTTGGGTATAATGCTGTGGGCCTGGTATAAGCAGCCTGAACTTAAGGTAGGAAAATGGAATGATATTAAAAGGGCAGAGGACACATAGTACTAATCCTTGCTAACATCCAATCACGGTAGAAATATTTTTAAAGTGTCCATATTAAAATAACTGTATTGGACAGTAAAATAAATTTTATTTCTGCGTTACAAAACTATTTGTTGGGCAGAGGGGAAAGGGAAGGCTCTCCCTTTTACTGCATTACTACCTCCAAACTGAAATAATACTTACAATGCACAGTGACATCATTGCTTTAGCTTGTTTTTGTTCTGGACTAAATCTTTTGGGTTTATATATACACCTAAGTGATATTCCTCTCCTTGCAGGCAATGAACTGTATGAAGAGATTTATCAGCACTTTAAGGAAAGCTTTTTTCCATACTGGGATTTTGAGACTTCATTAACACAGCAAGCATATTTCAGCCTGTGTCTTAACAGTTGCTAATCTTCAAGATTCCTACTGGCTCAGAAACAACAGAGCTTATGCAAGTCACCCAGCAAGGAAGCTGCAATGACATATCTTGGGGCTTTATTTTGTTGTGGAACGCCAACTTATGGCAAGGCTCTATCACCCTATAATTATCGCATGAAATGCATGCTTCCAGAAGTCAACCACAATTCTTAGTGTTCGATCACAACCCTCAATGAAATAAATACCAATTACATTACATTTGCCAAAGTGAGAAAAAAAAAAGACATTTTAAATGCTAATTAAAAAGGACAAACAGACCAATGATGAATTTAATGTTTCAAGACAGGAGGTTAGTAATATCAGGTAAGGCCCTGACACTGGAAAGTCATCCGTTTGACTTTCAAAACCCTACTATAAGAGGCATTGCTATAAGTTTTATACTGGGCAAGTATTTCATCACATTTTTTCCAAAATAACATGCATAGATACTGTCTGTGAAAACTCCATTAAATTGTTTAAAAGACAATATAAATGGTATTTTAGATAACTCTTAATTTGACAGAGGTCTGTGTTGGTCTTCATTATCTAGTTGTAATCATAACTGTTTAAAAAACAGAATTTCTTTTCTATGAGAAATTCAACAGCTCAATCATAAACAGAAAGCAGTATTTTAAAAGGTTTTTTTGAAAAATCCATTTTGTATCTCAAGATGAACATCCAGTTTTGATAATGTTTAAGTATTTACCTCTGAAGTCAACATTTTTGTTTTCTACACCAATTTAGAATACAACTTTTTATATTTAATCCAATTTTTACACTGAATGTATAAATAGCTAATTCTGTTAAAATACTCTTCAAGTTCTTCTTCATGTTATTGTTACGGATGCACGACTAACCAAATCCAACAGGTGTTAAAACTCAGATTTATTCTTCAGCAAAAGTTAGTTAGAAGTCCGGTAACATTTTATAAAACCACAGGCTCAATGATGTAAAGAGAATTAATACTACACGGCCGACTTAAGAATCCCCAAGATTTAAAGTGATGGCTCAAAATGTGCGTATCACTCACCTAAAAGCTGAGGGCTCTCTCCCTCGAGGAGTTACCTTGGGCGGTGCCCTGACCCGAGGGGGAGTCCCCGACTACAGACCTGCTGCTCCGAGGAGGACTGCCAACGTGTCCTCCGGCGGGACCCCGTTTATACCCCTGTCGAATCTGACCTGTGGTCACCTAATTCTATTGGCTAGGAGGGTCACCTCGGTGTACCTGGCGCATCTCGATTGGCCAGTTCAAATTTCAACCTGCAGCCTCCAGGGTTTCCTTCCCCTTCTCCCTTCCTGGAGAAGTTTCGTTTCCTGCTGGCAGGATGGGGGAGCGGGATGTACTGCCGCAGTTATTCAAATATTTTTCACTGAAATTGCAATATTGCCTCTTTCAACAAAAACATTATTATTTGTAACATTTCCATTGGATATTTTTTTTTAATACTTAACTGAGATTTAAATTTTCTTCCTAAAGGCAAATAAGAGACGGTAGCTAGAAATGAAATAATTATTGCTTACTAATAGGACCTGCATCAAATATGGTTTTATACCATTGTAATGGCACTAAATCACTCTATATATTAACAGGTTGGAATAAAGTGGAGTGCCTGTGGGTATGCGTTCCTCTATTCAGTTGTCACATCAAGTGACAAAGGAACGTATGTGCTTATGTAATACTTTAGAAGATTCCTTTTTTTTTTTTTTAGTAGAATTAAGACTGGAATCATTGAAGCAGTACAAGACAGGAGAAAATTGAATTTTGTGCACTGGAACAATGCATGTGGTTTTCAGTGTGACAGTCAAAGATGCAAAGTGAAAAGCAGGAAGCATGAAATCTTGATTAGACTAAAAGAAAAACAAAAGAAGTGATAAGCCTTTATAATTTAGATTTTCTGTACAAGAGATGAAAAAATACAGAAAACAGTATCTGCTTAAGTCTCAAGAGATGAGGATATAAGTATAAGCAATCCTGAGCTAAACTGAACAGAAACTTTGAATAATAGAAGCAAGATTTGACCTATGGTCAATATAGCCGTCTTTTGGAGAATACAGGATACTGTTACTGTATTCTTACAGAGAAATGTTACAGTTCCTACAGAAAATGAATCATGTCATTCCTGTATTTTACTTCCAAAGGCAAAACCGGCGGCCACAAAGGCATTTTATATTGAAGGGAAGTCAGAGTATGACAAATGCGTATATTGTTCCCCAATATTCTACCATGTTCAGTGCCCAGTCTTAAAGGTCCTTAAAGATGCTCCAGTTGCTTCCAGTGGCTGAGGAAGAACCAGTAGGTTTCCTGAGTCCCTGAAATCTCAGAAACTTTGCCAAGAACGGGCAATAGATAAGTAAGGCAAGCCTTATTCACGTATGTCGTCTATTCTTGAGACTATTAATACCCTGATTTAAGCATGATATTCTGCCTGCAATCTTATTCTCTGTGTTAGTCTTCTGCACAACCCTTGCCCTTTACCTTACAGAGCTGATTCATTACAGAACCCTGCACCAATTGGACCTTACCTTTTTTTTATTTTTTTAAATAATTTTATAGGAAATTAAAACATTGAGTTAATTAAGAACAAACAAACAAACAGATTTCCTTAAACATGCAAAAAAAAATAGAAGACATGGCAATACTCAGGAGAAACTCACCTCTGGAATTCATGCTACTCTGGAGAAATATATAAAACCATATATATATACATATTGGAAATAACTGAGCTGGGATATACAGTGTAGAGACTAGAAACTTGAGTGCAGCATTAACAAATATAACTTTCAAATTCAAGCATTATGACTATCCTCTAACCTGTGTTTCAGTACTCTACAGGAGGACCCAGATTCTATGGCATTTTGTTGAACTGCAGGCTATCATGAAGTGAGTAAGATTTTAGGACACTGAATATCTACCAGGGGTTAGTCAGAGCTGTAGTTCAGCCAACGCTAACATATGATATCTTAATCAAAACTATAATTTTGGAACACCCATGTTGCTGAATAACTGCTCTCAAGTTGCAGAATCACAGCATTTTCACTCCCGTACATTTATGATGCTTTAATTTACTTCTCTTCAAGGGCCAACTGAAACCAATGCATCTACCAGCTTATGTTGAAAGCGATAAAGTCCAGGATCTTTTAGAAATGGACATTTTCTTGCTACCTTTGTCTTTTCCACAGAACTTATTCTCAGATGAAAAAAAAAAAAAAAAAAATCTATTTTGCAGCAGACTGCTTTTAAGAGACTACAATTCTTAAAGACCAACTGTACCAACGTAACAATTAACTCCTTGGCAAGAAGAATACAGAGCAATCTATTCATCCCTCATCAAGCAGAAACTTTCCCATTCACTCTATTCACTACATTGTTCAGCTAAATAAGCAGAATTTTCAGTTTGTTAAAAAATACAGGATATGGAGACAAGACATAAGGCATATGGGCACAAAAGCTTGTCTATTTTCTCAAGCCATATTAGTTCATTTGACAAAGTGTATTCAATTTAGAATTTTTTTTCTTGGATTCCAAATACACATTCAAAGCAGCCATGACTCCAACCCCACCCACAAACAAGGACACAATATAAATCAAAGGATTTCTTATGACTCACAGAATTCCTCTGAAAGCTACATGTTACTTCAGAAATCAGACAACAGATACTTTACAAGAACACAATTACTCTCTAATTATCTTTTAGCTGAGATAACCTAAAGATAACACTCCAGTAACAGCCGAATAAAGATAACTCTCTCCAGCAACAGCTATTTTTTAACCCCAATATTTACACTCACTTTATGTACCTCCATTTTGAGGGACTTGGGATGAAAATGTGAATTCCCTGGTGTTATGGGTTTGTGTGGCGCGGTTTTTTTGGTAGTGGGGGATGGGGCCACAGGGGTGGCTCCTGTGAGAAGCTGCTAGAAGCTTCCTCGGCTCCAAGTCGGACCCGCCTCTGGCCAAGGCTGAGCCCATCAGTGACAGTGGTAGCGCCTCTGGGAGAACAAATTTAAGAAGGGAAAACCTGCAGGGGAGAGGGGAGTGGGATGTGAGAGGAACCCCTCTGCAGACACCGAGGTCAGTGCGGAAGGAGGGGAGGAGGTGCGCCGGCGGAGGGGATGCCCCTGCAGCCCGTGGTGAGGCGGCAGGCTGTCCCCCCCCAGCCCATGGAGGGGAGCAGGGGAGCGGAGGCTCCCAAAGGTGGCTGTGACTCCATGGGAAAGCCCGCGCTGGAACAGTCTGTGACTGAAGATCGGCCTGCGGAAAGGACCCACATCAGGGAAGTTTGGGAAGAACTGCAGCCTGCAGAAAGGACCCACATCAGGGAAGTTTGTGAGGAACTGCAGCCCACAGAAAGGACTCACGTTGGAGTTGTTCGTGAAGGACTGTCTCCCGTGGGAGGGACCCCACGCTGGACCAGAGGAAGAGTGAGGAGTCCTCCCCCTGAGGAGGAAGGATTGGCAGAGACAAGGTGTGGTAAGCTGATCCCTCCCTGTCCTTGTCTCGACCCATGAGCCTTTCTTTATATTTTCTCCTTATCCCACTGTGGCCGGGGGTGGGGGGGAGTGAGCGAGCGAGCGAGCGAGCAGCTGCGTGGTCCTTTGTTACCAGCTGGGCTGAAAGCACGACACCTAGAAATGCTAATTTTATCCACAGCTGGTAGGTTTTTGGGACATCAAAATGTATCAGAATTAGTTTTTATGGGATGCTTTAGCTCTTCTATTACTCATCATTTGATACTTGAAAAGGAACTAACTTTTTGCTATGAGAATCTAGCTGGAAGAGACACCCCACTACAATGAAGACTGGTGCCTGACTTGTTTTCCACATGAACAATCACTGCTGAGACCCATTTAAATGCCCAGGATGTGCTTTTAGTTTTCAGTCATGGTCATTGCTGTCACATATCACATTTCACCATTTTACCTGGAGGTAGATGTATGGAAAAGGTGAGTTATCTGTACTTATATCCAGTAACGAAAATTTCCAAGAGATTCTTCCAAAGTTTGAAATAAATACTTGAACTTTCAGCTCACTGAGTTACTACTGAACTGTTTTAAAGTTACCACACAATTATGCTGTCTGAATAATCAGTCGCATACTAACATTCACTTGCTTTCATCACAGAAGTAGTTCAACTGCAATAATGATGTCATTGAAACCTGAATTTGGCCTGATGTAAAGACTCATAAAGCTGTATGACTCAGATACGAGCACAGAATAATAATCTCCATATGACCAGGAGAAAAGCACTTCCAGACATTTTACTGTCATGACAGGTTAGCCAAGATGTAGCTGGTGTCAGTCAACACACCTGTAAGCAACAACAGACTGCCTGCAGCTGAGCAGCAGATTCAAACATAGCCAAACTCTCACCGATCACTATGAGTGAGATACAGATACCCGCACAATCTGGGAACAGGATGTAGAAAATAAAATATGAATGATATAGCTATGTAATCCATACAGACACCTCTTAAGAATAAGCATTTTTAGAATATTCTGCTGTTTCTTCATTTTCAAGTAGCATTTACTTGTGAAGTTAATGTTATGCTTTTTCTACAGAATGTGATGTTACTTTATTCCTATAGGCATAAACAGGTTACTCATTCTCCATTCTGTAATATTAATCCATTGGAAAGATTGCAACGCTTGCTTTTGCTTTAAAATGACTGTACTGACCCAAGAAGTGCATGCTCTTGGACTCTCCAGGATGAGAGAGAAGAAGAAGAATCTTCTACCCAAAAAACCCACTGCATATACCCCTTTGCTACATAACAGAGGTGAAAGTCATGCACAAGGCTTTGAAGGTCCTCTCCAGTGGTCTACAGAGCTGGTTTGGTTCACAGAGATAGATGGATCCATGACTTCAAAGCAGACAAAAACATTCAAGTACCAAGTTATTGCCAAGGACAACACACTGTTCCTTGCCTTTTCTTGTGTCTTTGTTTAGAAAGCCACTTAGTCTAAGCAACTGGAAACCCTGCAGCTCATTTAAATAAAATCATCTTCTGATCTTAAAGGAAAAGGAATTATAAGTGATCTAGTTTATCCTGACATCTCACAATAAGTGAAAATGAGGGGAAACAGCAGCATGTGGAAAATCAGTTTAGTTCCATGGAAACAGTCAAAAAACTTGGAGACTAAAGGGAAGATATTAAATTAGCAAATGGAAATTAAAATTCATAAAGCATTTAAGAATACATTTAAAGTGAGGCTAACCTAGAACAGGATATATCTTTTGACATATTGTAGCACTGCCTAAACATGATCAAAAATTTCCAGCTCCTATTGCACTGAAGTGTAATAGTAGATCAGTCTCTTAAAGTAAAGCAGCCACCAGCTGCTATTTGTTTATACAGAGATTTTTCATTATGGACTTGAGGTAGTTGTTGAAAGGTTGCTGTTTAGTACTTAGGAAAAAAAATTAAACTGTTTATGATACACCGATTCACAGGATACCTTGGATAGCTTTACGAGTCACTGTATGTTTTACAGATTCCACTTTCTTACTAAATCAATGAAGCCCTTGTGCTTTCAAAAGCTATTCTGATGGAACTGTGGATTTTCTTCCTGTGTTGCCCAAAATGATGAGGAATCAAGTCTGTCTCATTGCTTAGGCAAGTGTCTGTTCTGAAAGCATTCAGGACATCTGGAAAATGGTGAATTTTATTTTAGGAGATTTAGAGCAGATAGAAGAGTTAAACATGAGATATCTGAAATTTAGCTGTGTAAGATCAGTGACACTTGTGGTCCATTACCAAAAGGCATAGGGATAACAGAAAGAGTGGAAACCTTCTCCGAAAGCACATTCATATCATTTATTCTGCTTTGTTTCCATCCAGTTTAAGTAACATGATATTGTATTTTAAAGTGAAATACTATCACTTTAACTGTTCTGTTACTAGTTAAGGAACAGTATGAAGAACGGCTTAGATGTCAGACACTTAATACACAACAAAGTCAACAAGTGATGAAATTACATGTTAGCCCTAAAATTAGACCAGGAAAAAAATTGTGAACGTTTAATATGATCTCTGAGGTATCAGGCCAACAATTGCTTCTGTATGGCTGACTGGCTCGTATACATGTGCAGCTACACAGTAAAATAGCTTTTGAACAAGCATTCAAAATAAATGTGAACCACGCTTGGAAAAATCTGTTCGGTGTTTAGAGAAACTGGGAAAATACTTGTGTATTTTCTGTATTTCTAAAAATATTTCTATTTTACTGAAAATACTTTCAGTATCATATTCTTTCAGTAGATATTTCTGGTTAAAATTTTTCTGCTGCCTCTCCAGCTCAGTAAGGAGGAGATTTAATTACTCTATTTTCACTGTGTATCACTTGTAAGTGAAGAGAGACTATGCTTCCCTGTTGGACGGGATGGGGAGCAAGAAAAGGCAGGCAATCTAAGATGGACAATATCCAAGAGGCAGAAGAGAAGATATTCTCATTGTAATACTTCATTTTTCCTTTTTTCTAACAACAACAAAATTTTCAAGCCCCAATGGACAGGCTGATTCTTTGTGTATGGAAAATCAGAGAATAACCTGCTTTGAAATAAGCCAGATGTTTTCAGAATTGTTTTGAAGACAATAGATCATACTGTTGACAAATAGTCTACAGAGTATAATCAGAAACCACAAAAAGTTACTGTGAAAGAGAAGGCAAATGTTTTAAATTTTTTAGATTCCTACCAAATACGTATAATTTTTTATTCTGTGCTACATTCAAGCTTATCGGCAACAGAAATCTGCAGCAGAGAGAAAGTTCATTTCTACTTTAACAGAAAGCTCTACATATTGTTTTCTTTTTCAATACTCTATCCAGGGCTGACTAGTGATGGCAAACCCATTTTTTAATACACACACCAGAGTCTTCCAGTGACTTTATACTGCAAACATTTGCATTGCACATAATCATTCTGCCTTTTGCAATACTTAGCATTCAGTGGGAAGAAACAATAGGATTGAACTTGTTCACACAAGTATTAGACAAAAGGCAATACTAACAGCTGTATCTTTTTTGCATTGAAAAATCTTTGGCATTTTTTATTTCACCCAAATAAACTGTGAATAAATACCAAAAGATCCCTTCCTTTATATGTACTTCCTAATTGCTAAGATTTACCTCAGCTTTCCAAAAACATTTAAAACATTTCCAAAAAGGAAATAACAATAGCAACAAGCAGATGAAAGTGAATGTACACATTAAAAAAAAGATATACAGTCAAAATCTGATGGGTCAGAGTCTTTTATTATGTACTGCTACTAAGGAGGCCAGAAGCTGGATATTCCTTTGTATAGAGATCTTGTCATGCGTCTAATGTAGTTGTTGAAAGGCTTTTGCTTAGTATAGTGGAAAAATAATCTGATTATGATACACTGATGCACAGGATGCCTTTTAGTCACTGTATGTTTTACAGATCCTACTTTCTTATTAGATTATTGAAGCCTTTGTATTTTTAAAAGCTTTTTTATTTCAGCTGTAGATTTTCTTCCTGTGCTGAGCAAAATGATGATGAAATTAAGACAATGTTATACAATTTTGCAGTTTGTTGAAATACACAAGACGCAGAATCTAAAGCATCTATTGCAAAAGCAAAAGGAAGAGCTATACAAATTTCACCTGGAAGCTCAAATTATTTAATTTCTTATGGGCGTAGATAAAATTAAGGTTTGTTTTGGATTTTTGGTGGGGTTTTTTGTTTGTTTTGTTTGGTGTTTTTTCGGAGAAAGTAAGCAAATCACTAAATTTCTTTGGGTCTTACACAGCCAGTTTGCCAACTATTAGTAATAATGTGTTGTTATCTCATAGGACTGTGAGTCCAGCACACAAATCGGAAACTTCGACTTCATACTGATGTACACGTTTTCATTAATTAGAAACTGCTTATAAGATACTCAGTGTTGCATAAGCATGCTTCAGTTGGAAATTATTCTTTTCACTTAAAATGAGGGAACCAGGAGGCTCAAAGTGTACCTGCAATGGACAAATGTCTGCTTGCATTCACATAGGAGTAGGAATAGATTAAAAAACAGTGTACTCTCAGGAAATCTCAATGCTGCCTCAAAGTGTGTGCTTCTTTTACTGATTAACTTACCAATAGCTACACCTCAGAACCATTTAAAATAACTAGAAGTTATTCATCTGAGTCCATGAGTTCACAAAAAGCAAGCCTACCCTTTGGAGACTTAGCTGCAACTGTGCAGGGCTGGTATTTACACAATGTGATCCTGTTTTGGTTGGGATGGATCTTGCCAAATGCTTGCAAGTGTACATCAAAATTCAGCAATCTGTTCATTCCCTGAGATACTGTTTGGAGAAGGTCTGATTTCTGGAGGGTAGCCAAAAAGAAGCAGAAATAATAGAGATGTGTTCCTTCAGCAGTTGAACTTCTTCCACTATTCATCTTCATTCCACCCAAGCATATGGCTATAAGCAGGGTCAGCCTTCGGGTGTATGCACAGACGAAGTGGCTGGAAAGTGTACCAGAATAAAGTGAGCCTGAACACATGCTGTAAACTGAAAGAAAGATCCCATGATTCCCTTTCACGTTAAGAACAGTTCCTGACATGTATTTTTATGTAACAGAATCAAGGAGTTTCTGTTCACCAGCAATGATGCTGAAGATGGGAGGTGGGTAAAGAAACAATGGGAGAAACATTCTTCTGTCTCACTCCATGTGATTTGAGATTCTACTTAAGTAGCTCACTGGAAAACCTGATGTCAAATCATCCATTTGCTAACTTTCATGATCCTTATGGTGTCCATTCACTTCTGAACCTTTTTTTTTTTTTTTTCAGGCATCTCTTAAGGGTCATTCATCTGTAACTTTGCTGCATACACAGTTCTGCTATTACCTTTTCTGGCTTCAAGAAAATCAGACAAGATAAATTAGTTTCCTCAATCCACAGAAACCACTTTCAGGGATAAACTAGTGTTAAAAAAATCCTTAGTCACTGGCCACAGCAGAATGTTTACAGTTGCTACTGAATCCACTGGTATGTCTTCTTTCATGTTACCTGTGCTTTGGAGTAGCTGGCAAATGCAACAGAATACACTGGGGCATCTTTTTTTTTTTTTTCCTAAATTAAACTTGGAATGGTGATTAGGCAAATAGCAAAATATAAACTTTTTTTTTTTACTGTTTTTGTACTTATAAAAAGGGTGTTCCAATCCTAATTCCCTAGACTTCTAAGATTAAATATCAACAATCTTTAATACTATGTAGGACCATCAATGAAACAAATGAAAAGTGTGTTTCTACAGCATTATCTTACATGTTTCAAATCCCAAATTTATCCTATTTTTGTGCATTTTATTGCTGCATTTGCAACATCATGTGTTCTAGGCTAGTATATATTTTGTGAGTAACCATATAATGCAGTTAAAGGACTGTCTGTGCTTTAATCTTATATATCCTTAAAACTGTGTAAACCAGTATAATTTTGATTCATTGAGGCTCATTCATGACAGACTTTCCCCAGTATTAGCTACAAGTAACGTAGAACATAGAAAGTACTGTTAAAATCTTACAAGTGATCAGGATCTGCCAGTTTTACTCATGCTGAATAAAATCAAACTTCCATAAATAGTCCTATTTATGTCAAGGGGCTACCTGAAGAATGAGGTCTTAGGATAAGAAAAGAAAATTTAAAGCAAACAAGCAACAAACAAAAAACTCTGTTTGCAGCCTATATGCTAGTCTGGGACTTTGTGGGAGTAAACCAGTGTACTCGGTTAACTGGTAAGTGTATTTACTCGGACTTCCACCACCAGCTGACTGTGCTTTATATAATTTTGATTCCTGTCTTTACATATTTTCTTTTTTAACCTACTCCTTCCATCTTTCTTTCTACTAATCCCAGTTCTTTGCTTTTATCTTATTCTTCCTAACTTTAAATTCATTTTATCTTTATTGCTCCCCACCTTTAAGGTTAAGAACCTTAAAGCTCATTTATAAAGTTGTCTCAGTAGCACTTTACCAACAGAACAGAAGATGGAATGATTTTGTCAGTTGCTGAGAATTAGTCCTTCATCCATACTTACAAGCAGGTTCATATAAACAATGATCTTGTAAATACGACCGCTTGCTGCTTCCAGCTGAAGATGTGGAATACAAGGCAAAAACTCCTTGTGTCACAATAGTCTTGATATAATAAATTACAAAATAAAGCCACTGCATCGGTTCCATCCAGCCCATCCTTTCTGCTGAAGGCAGATATTACCAGTAATGCTTCAAAACATAGACTAATTTTCTTCAAAGACTAGGTAAAATTTTATGGTCAGAGATGACTGCTTTTCCATTCTTAGACCTGTTTTTGCTCTCTTACCACTTTTAGGCTTCATTGATTTCAACATGTTTATTCTCTGCTTACATTGATGTGAGAGATTCATATCTTTAGCAGCTTCTTCAAACACACAGAACTACATTAAACCTGGCACTGTAACATGTGTTTAGGGGAGGAAGTTGGCAACTGAGAAGAGCCTTTCTGAGCTCATACAGTTCTGTACAGTGAAAAAGGGAAAGGAAAAGTGAAGGAAAGGCAAAGATGTGGTCTCTTCTAATATTTAGAGGATAATGGTGAAATTTATTCCAAAGGAGTACCTCCAAGGAGGTTTGAGTATTAGTCCTATTTCCATTTCTTACTCTCAAACAGATCTACTTAGTTGTTCCAAGACCAAAAGAAGTCCCTCTACCTAGGGACGAGTTCAAGCCTCCTATTGTTATTCTTAAAGACTTACCTGCAACCCACCTAAAACAAATAATATAATCTATAGAAATACTTCCATGCAGCATCATTGTTTAATGAAAATCATAGATTCATACAATTATAGAATGGTTTGGGTTGGAAGGGACCTTAAAGATCACCTAGTCCAACTCCCCCGCCATGGGCAGGGACATCTTTCACTACATTAGCTTGCTCAAAGCCCTGTCCAAATTGAGTTTGAACACTTCTTGAGCTTGAACACTTCCACTGATGGGGTATCCACAGCTTCTCTGGGCAACCTGGTGCAGGGCCTCACCACCCTCATCATAAAAAATTTCTTTCCTATATCTAGTCTGAATCTACCCACTTTTAGTTTGAAACCATTACCCCTTGTCCTATCACAAGAGGCCCTACTAAAAAGTCCATCCCCACCTTTCTCAAAAGCCCCCTTTAACTACTGAAAGGCTGCGATAAGTTCTCCCCAGAGCCTTCTCTTCTCCAGGCTGAACAACCCCAACTCTCTCAGCCTTTCCTCGTAGGTGTGTTCACCTAGAGGGTGTTCCAGCCCTCTATCATTTTTGTGGCCCTCCTTTGGACCCACTCCAACAGGTCTATGTCTGTCTTGTGCTGGGGACCCCAGAGCTGAACGCAGTACTCCAGGTGGGGTCTCACAAGAGCAGAGCAGAGGGGCAGAATCACCTCCCTTGACCTGCTGGCCATGCTTCTTTTGATGCAGCCCAGGATACAATTGGTTTTCTGGGCTGCAAACACATGTTGCCAGCTCATATCCGATATTTCATCCACCAGTACCCACAAGCCCTTCTCTGCAGGGCTGCTCTCAATCTGTTCATCCCCCAGCCTATATTGATACTGCGGATTGCCCTGACCCAGGTGCAGGACCTTGCACTTAGCCTTATTGGACTTCATGGAGGTTTGCATGGCTCCAATCCTCAAGCCTGTCAAGATCCTTCTGGATGGCATCCCTTCCCTCAAGCATATCAACTGCACAACTCAGATTGGTGTCATCCACAAACTTGCTGAGGGTGCACTCAATCCCACTGTCCTAGTTTCAGCTGGGATAGAGTTAACTGTCTTCCTAGTAGCTGGTACGGTGCTATGTTTTGAGTTCAGTATGTGGAGAATGTTGATAACACTGATGTTTTCAGTTGCTGCTAGTAGTGTTTAGTCTCAAGTCAAGGATTTTTCAGCTTCTCATGCCCAGCCAGGGAGAAGGCTGGAGGGGCACAAGAAGTTGACACAGGACACAGCCAGGGCAGCTGACCCAAACTGGCCAACAGGGTATTCCATACCATGTGGCATCCCATCTAGTATAGAAACTGGGGGGAGTGGGGGGGGGGGATCGCCGCTGGGGGACTACCTGGGTGCCGGTCGGCGGGTGGTGAGCAATTGCACTGCGCATCATTCGTACATTCCAATCCTTTCATTATTGCTGTTGTCATTTTATTAGTGTTATCATTATCATTATTCGTTTCTTCTTTTCTATTAAACTGTTCTTATCTCAACCCGTGGGTTTTGCTTCTTTTTCCCGATTTTCTCCCCCATCCCACTGGGTGGGGAGGGAGTGAGTGAGCGGCTGCGTGGTGCTTAGTTGCTGGCTGGGGTTAAACCACGACACCCACTATGTCATTGATATAGATATTAAATAGTATTTGTCTCAGTGACCTTGAGGGACACCGAGGGATATACACTTTGGCTTCAAATCCGCAATTTGTCAACAAGAAAACACACAAAATTACAGTCAGCTGTACAGAAATGTTGAAATAGGAGTTAATTAGGAGGGACATTTTGGAGCATCTGAACATGTGTGTACTTGAAGCCCTCCCCTCCCTTCACATGCACTGCTTCCCTTTGGAAGGAGGGACAAGCAAGTGCTCTGGAAGGAAGCTGTCACATACAATAATCAATCCCTTGGCCTGTTTAACAGGGAGATCAGCACCATGAAGAGCACAGCTTTGTAATATAAACAGTCTATATTTAAATTACTACCAAGGGGGGGGGGGTCAACTCCCTTTTCCTGATGGGGATCCCAACATAAAATTTTCTGTAGATTTGTCAGTTTGTGCATGTGTATAATGCAATGGACATTTCAGGGAACAGCATTATACAGGACAAGTGCAGCTTATTTGTTATCAAAATAATACTAACAAGAGCAGAATAAAGTTATACTTGGAAAACAAACAAGATGACCATTATCTTGCCTAGGACCTTGTAGCTTTCTTTTACGCATTTCTTTTTGTGCTTAGCTGATGTTACCAAATGTAAGCTTGTGTGAGCAAGCAATGCATGACAACTCTTCATGTTTTAACTAATGCTTAATTGTGTCACAGGGTTAAAACTCTATTAAACCTCCATTGCATTATGCTAAGTGTGAAGCAATCTTTTACCACCAAAATTTCTGAAGAAATATTGCTCTTATTCATCTTGCAATTAAAAAGAAGTTTAAAATTTCCACTGAAAAAGCAACCACTTTCCCCTAAAAACAGACTCACTTCAGAACAATAGATTTGATGGTCAGAGGCTTGGAAAGTAGAAGACTCTGCTTTGCCTAAATCAGAAGTTACACATAACTTCACAGCTTCCCTAACTCCCACAAGTCATGCTCTAATCATGACTGGCAAGATCATTCACCATTTTGGGAAGGTAAGGAGCAACTATTTTTCATTCTGATGAATAAATCCTGCCTATGCTTCAGAAACCCCACAGGACCTGCTTGGCTGGGGTTTTTTGCTGAAACTTTTATTCTTCCCTGACACCATTTGAAGAACTCTTCCTAATCTCATTAATTACTCCCAGCACATATACAAATCCACAATTTTGAGTAAATACTGCCAGGGTACATGTTAGATTATTTTTCTAAATCAATTTATGTATTCATGCATATAGGGAAACATTTCATCAGAAAAAACCCAGCTTATTTCGTAAAATGAATTTAAATGGTTACATATAAACAGTGTATGCATCTACTCAAATTCATCTCTTTTAAATGCATAACAGAGAAAGTATGGTGCCTATCGCTACTTCTTCTGTGTGTGCCAGAAACCCTCACAGCATTGTTACATGGAAAGTGTGGCACATGACACCTTCTGGAGCCATAAAATGCCTGGAATAAGCCAGTGATAAGCATAGTCTAATCTGAATTTATAAATTATTATCCCCTTCAAACGTCAGATATTGCAAAAAACCCCAGCAGTACTATGCAGGCAGACTGTCCCTATTGAAAGGTAAAAGCTGGTAGAAGCATGTCTTCTGAAACTGCAACAGAGAATTAACACATTCTCTGCTTACACCATTTTGAGACCTTCAGGCTCATGGAAAGACTTTGAAGGTCATCCTGACATCACTCGAGAGACAGATCTGAGTCTTAATGTTTGGGATTTTTTCATTCATATCTTCTTTTTAAACTTCCTCTTCCAGTCTGTTCTTTGCCATCAAATTAATTTAGTTTTCAAATACCTGATACAGTTCCCCATTTAGATGAGCATCCCTGAACCCCAATTCCTTTAGTCTTCATTAGCGTAGTATATGGGCCACTATGAGGAGGAATACAGGGGGAATGAGGGATTTGGAGTCCTTGTTCAAGAGTATTTGAAGAAGATGGGAGATAGAGGAAGATAATAATTAATTAGATCAAAAATTTTGTTTTTTTAATAGGTTGTTCAATTTTGGGGAGACCCATTTAAACCTTAGGATGCTTTATTTAACCTTCTTCATCATCTCTTCCATTCAGTACACAATCTAATTCTTTCTTGTCACTGGAACTGGCATCTTCAGAGGTAAAAAGAAACAAAGAGAATAGCATGTCTTTTTCATATTTATGAAGACATTGTAAAAGGTTTATATGTCATTTGGACTTCGAGGCTCACGATAACAGACTGCATTGCAAAAAGCTTCTTTTGATGAATATAAATGAATTGACTGGATTTCCCAGCCAAACAAAAAAACATCATCGTATTATGCAAAATTACTTTTGATTGTTTGTCTCTGAACTGTAAGCTCAGGTCAGTATCAACACTTCACATTGGCTTTCTCTTATTAAAACTAAAAGTCACTTCCATTTTGGTAAAAGTAGCCTTACTGGAGACATTCTTGCTCGCTTGTTCCTTAATTCATATAGTTCATCCATTCAATAAAAACATTGGTTTGTCTATGGTCTTCCATTTTACCATTCAGAGTAACTCTCTTGCCATCTGATAGTAACATGGGAACATCCAAGCTGTGAGTGCTAAACTGCCAGATAGCTATGGTGTGGCAAGATGAAAGCTGAAAGCAACCCAGTGGTTCAGCCTACTGTGTTAGGCTCCAAGACCTGCTACCTTTGATTCTTTGCTATTTCTATGAATCATTTAACTACAATGAACCTAATCTCCCTAGGGAACCAGGAGGGGAATAAAAAGGGAGAGAGCAATAGTTAGAAAGGGATAGACCATGCCTTGGGAATAAGGGAAAACAACGAAAACTTGCAGAATTACTCATGGATTGTCTGGGCATAATGTCAATAAAAGCAACACTTCAAATCAAGTGTTAAGCACACTGGTAGGTGCTTCCAACGTCAAAGTAGCTTAAGAACAGCCTTACTTTTTGCTCGGCTGAGGTGAAATGCACCCGAAAACAGTCATTTGTAAAGAGGTCAGAGAAATGTGCAAAATACCTGAGATTCATGGCATGACTGTTTCACTGTTTTGCCATTCACAATTCTCTTGTCACTAGGCATTGTGTGAGGTTTTTTGTTTGTTTTTAATTTCATATCTATATGCTTATTACCTTCTAATACATAGTTTAGTAATAAACTAAACTACCCATAGTAGTTCAGTCAAACTAAACTAAACCAGAAAGCCTCAGAAAACTAGGGTCTGTCACAGAACAGTCTTCCTGCTTGCAAACGTCTTTCTACTTCATCCCAAAATACTGAGGCTTTATCAGTCTCAATGTCCAGGAAAGTCACCAAGAGTGCTACAATAAAGTCTCAAAACCTTTGAAATATTATCTATTGGGAGAATGAGAAGAAACTGTTTATGACTACCAAGGATACACAGCACTTCATACTTTGCATGCTATTGCTCCATGTCCCTATTTCAGACTGAATAATGGTATTTATATTTAGCATTGGATGTATAAAAGGGTGTTACTACAACCTCAGAATACTACTCCTGAATTAGCTCAAACAGCTCCATGAGCTTGGCCTTTAGCTGCTCACCAATATTCTCCACACCATTACATTTTACATTGTATTACAGTAAACCATCACCACAAACCCTCCAGAGCAATGTTATTTGCTGAACCAGAAAATTGAGATAACCACTTGTATAGCACATTTTGACTGAGCTCATCACTTCCATAGCGCCTGGTGACAATGAGTCTAAGGCAGGGAGTCTGGCAGTAGCCTGCGCAGAGTTGCTAGACACCACACATATTTAAAGTGGATACTTTAATGAAAAGCTGATAAAAAATGACATTGATATAATCACTTTTTATATTACCTTATAAAGGCTGTATCAAAAAACCTTGTGAAAGTTTAACCAATGAAGAGAAAATTATTTGAAAATATCTTCATTGATGTGAACACTGGTTTAAGATTCCAGTATTATACCTGACTATGTGCACGAATGAACAGGTGAAATTCCTGGCCTACTTTTATCTACCTCAGAGCATTGGGTAGTTGAGGTAGCTGAAATGAAAAGTTATTCATGTTTGTTTCTGTGCAGACATGCGAGAGCCTTGGCAAATATTTTATATGGGTATGAATAGAGCAGTGGTTTTTCATCTGTTACAGAGAAAGTTTCATTCTGGAGAGACAGTGAAACTATTGTGGACTTTATAGCCAGATTAGAGCTTTAGTCCATTAGGTTTGGGATCGAGAGAAGAGAAGGTAAAGGCAAGAGATGCCTTGGGGAATCTGTGCACTGTACTGTGCAGAGAAATGAGGTGTGAGGCAGTACTTGACCTAGCTCTGGTTAGCAGACGTTTCAGTCTGGCTTAACTCATCCTACTTTCAGTATCCTGGCTAGCTCACTTACCAATATCTGAGTTACCTTTACTAGACTGTCACACACGACAACCAACTTCTAGAATCCCCAATTTCCACCAGAAACGAGAACTATGTTTGTCACTAAGTCACAGGGCAGCAGTAACTGGGTCTCCTGATATTTGCGTTCAGGAACATCTTTCTGATCCTCCTGCTAACACAAAGGAAAGGTCTGTAGTTATTCAAAGGACATCTAGCTTACTCTAAATGCACTGAAATTACTGCTTTTTCCTCCTTTGCAACAAGAAGCAGAGGGGTAACTATCATACAAATCTGCAGTTTTACTGCTGAGGTAGAAGCTGTTACTTTTATCATGCCCTCAGTTCCAATGAAGATTTGTGAGAAAGCTAGGTGAAACAGAACAGCACCAGAAAATGTGAAAATGGTATATCATATACATGTAACTCAACTTTGCATCACCTATTTTTCAAAACTGAACATTTTTCCAAACTTAAACACTTATGTTTAAAAATCCACAATTTTCCAAAAAGCTGAGACTATAAAGTCACCTGTCATGATTATTAACAGAAGGCTTCAGAAAAAAAAAATTAACAGGTATTAAACTTCTGACACATTAACAAGGTTTGTCTGCTGAAACAACAACAACAAAAAAAATCCACAAAGAAATGGTGACATTTAGACCATCAACTCTAGGTTGAATGACTCTATGAAATGCCTATCGGTATACTATTCTAGAAGTAATAAGTATTTTTCATTTTCATAAATATTTCGTGGTGTAAAAGTGACATCACTTCTGTGATACACTGTGTGCATAAGGTATACATTATGCACAACGAGACAGATGGAGAGCAGCTGTTCCCCTCCACTGCTTGCTCAGGCACTCCATGGTAGTCTCTTAATTCGAAGGAGGCAAAAGTGAAGGACTTAATACTTTACTCCCACCTGGCTCCACCACAATGTCTTCATCTTTTGACAGGCAAAGTAGCAGGAGCTATATATCCCTTTATGACTGCTAAGATTTCACATTATAAATGTTAGCCGATTACATCATTTTGAATGATTCAGGCATCTGGCACCAGCTGATGCAAAAGACAAGAGAGAAAGACTGGCTGAATCTACCACTGTCTGGAAACTCTAGCAAGGCACTAAGATTTTGTATAGTGGCAACATTTATGTTCCCAAACTAAGGTGCCTCACAAAACCTTAAGGTTTATGCAGGCAATATTTCCATTCACCTCTTCAAAATCCAATTGTATAAGAAGAACTGAATACCGTATTCACATTTTGCAAACTTTGCTTATGTGTGGGGGGGTGTTGTTGTTGTTCTGTTCCCCCACCCCACCCCAAGCCATAACATTTTCAACCAGAGTATAATTTAAGAGGCTTTGAAAAAACTCCTAAGGAAATGAAAATTAATACTATTGATGATTAGAATGCATTTAGTTTGTCATTAACTTTTCAGTACCACAGTTGCTTGCCTATAGACAATATTGTAATGATTTACATTTACCACCACTTCGCATCAAGTTGCAGATGTTCACAGTAACAGCTGCTGTCTGAAAAAAATTGAGACACTCTTTAGCAATAAAATATATGAGGCTTTGAAGAGGTGATGCACCCAGTACTTTTGAAGATAATGAATTCAAGCTAGGAGGAGCTTTCTACCCTCTTTCTATGTAGCTGCTCTTTGCAAGTTTTTGACAGAAAGCCTGAACTAGGACTGTGGCTAAAATTATCCCCAGATGAATCAGCTTCCCATTATTTACCAAGCTCTTTTCAAAGCATCATCCAATTATACAAAAGACAACAAGACAATGACTCCAAGAAATCCTATTTTTTAAAAGAAGTTTGACTTAAGGTCTTTTTTTAGCTATTCTTCATTCTCAAGACAAATTTTCTGTGCTGTGCACAGAAGCCCAATTGATATGGGCACAATGCACACATTCCTGCCTGTTTGCTTGGGACTGGAAACATATAAAACCATCCCTGACAGGAGCTACACTCTACTGTCAGATTTAACCTACAGCAACCATAAAGGTTTCCTGCGTAGTTGCTGACACTCGAGGGTTTAATGCACAGCTGCTGATGTTTCAAGATGTTCCCTGCCAGCACCAGTTGCACTTTCTCACTTTGTCATACTTCTGTCCCCATTTGGCACAAAGCATTCCTGGGAAATTTTCATTCAAATAGCATTTGTGGATCAGACTGGAGTTGCTCCATGCACAAAGAGAAGTCAGATCACCTAACTGGATACATTTTCTGCTTTTCTAACGAACAGGTATGAATTACATCACGTCTATGCCTACTGAAACTTGCCGCAGTATGTACCAAAATCTTGACATCACTGACTTCCAGCATTTCTTAACTACAAGAAACATATTAAGCTACCTCTGCCTGAAACCCCCCACAAATAGTAGTGCTAGAAACTAAATAGCCTGGCAACAGGCTCTTGGTAGAAGGATAAAAGCTGGAATGCAGCCCAAGTAACATATTTGGCTACATCCTGTACTGCCATTTGCATTCACTCAGAAATCAGAATGTGAAATACAGTAGCCCAGGCCAAAGCAGAATTATTACCATATGGGACTGTAATGATGAATGGGCTCATGGACCACACTGGATATTATGCTAAAATCTGTGAGAACCCAGGACAGTTGCCTGGAGTTTGTGTGTATTTAAAGGCGTTTCCAAAATACCATTTTGCATTCACACATCACAGCAAAGAAATTAATATTCAACCTAATACTCAGTAACATGATGCCAAAGCACATCCATTCCACATTATAGACAACAGCAGAACAATGTAAAGAAAGTATCAACAGATGTTATAGGTCTGTGATAAATAAAAAATACATGGTGTCTCCTCCATTGGCGAAGGGAATGTTTCAATGTAAAAGAACTCACTGCTCATTTGTTTTCAGACAACTGACCTTTCTAAAATCCTTGTATCACATCCAGAATAAGAGACCATCTTTGAAGATATGCAATCCAGTACCATTTACTACTTTAATCAATACATGTTTACAGAAACAGTAAAGAGAAATTAAATACTTTATTATCATCAGCTGTCTGTAGGGACTCTTTTAGAATTTGTAGAAGAGTGTTAAAGGCATAGTGTTCCGTACCAGTTATTCAGCTATTTACTATACCAATTCCACCATTCAAGATGGATATTTTCAAAGAGTATACCTCTTTCTGCAATGCAGACTCTGCTGAAGTAAAATGGGGGAAAGAGGGAAACACCTCCCTGTTTTTTGGAGGCAAACCTGCATCTAAATTATCAGCATTTGGGTCATAATATCAAAAAAGTTTATCTCTGATATTTTTAGTAATTGAGAATGAAGAAACATCCAAAGATACTCACATTATCTGTATATTTTGAATTAAAATAGGAAGATATGAACGGCACACAGCTGCTTTAGAATTTTTTTTTTTTTCCACATTCTGATTATTTTTTCTGTTCTTCAAGAGCTTACATTAACTGATTTTAGGATTTTCCCACAAACAGGAAAAGGAGAATGGGGAATTCTCTTCTGAAGGAAAAAAGTATCACTCCAAGTCAACAGAATCTTCCATATAATACATGTTGTTTTACAGATTAGTATCTCCATCTCCTCAGGCTCAACCTGATGGGATCTAAGATTTTCCAAGATACTGACTTCAAACCTGAAACCACCGGACATCTCAAGAGTATTTTATCCCACAAATTCAGGATCTACAGGATACCATACTTGCTGGTTACATTTCATGTCATCAAGCTAGCAGACAAAAGTCAAACAAACTTCTTTACAATGACTGGGAGCTGTTTGGTGAAAGTAATTTGGTACAGACTGACACTTCTTCCGCATAGACATTCTTGTGACACATCAAAGACTATTTACTTTGGACAAAACCCATCCAATTTCAGGACAACTTACTTACTAATGATCTCCTATAAGATTCCTCTCATGAACTGACCAATATATTCGGCATAAAGTAACATTACATTTGAGAAGCTCTGACAAATTCAGGAAGCAAGATAAAGTGCCCTTTCCAATAAAACTTGCAAAGCCAGTTTGCAAGCGACAGTTAAAATTGCTGATAAAACGAGCAGTTATCTATCACTGCTTTTCTAGATTTTATTACATTTCCTAGAATATTATCATACAAGCACAGCATTAAAGTTAACAATGCTTGTGTCTATTTCTTTAGCTTTTTCCCATTACCCTTAATACCTCTTGCTAAAAATCACAGTTTCATAAAACTAAACATACTTTTGGATAAGGATGTTCTGTTTACAACCAAGCCTTGATGAAGCTGTGTGGGGGAAAAAAAAAAAAAATAAAGCCCTTAATGACATACTGTGAGCTTTGTAACTGATAATGCTTCAGAAAAACTGCTGGATATACCTGGGAAAAGTGCTTCACAGAGACACAGAACTGTACAGGTCAGCAAATCATCTCCTGAAGACCTTCAGGCCCTTTTTTTCTTTTCCTTTTCTTTTTTTCCCTTGAGAAAAATTGCAGTTGTCATCTTTGCAAGTGTGTTCAGTCTTCCTGCATCACCATTCACAGCAGTGTCAGAAACAGCAAAAAAAATCTACAACTAGATTGTCTGAAGATCACAGAAGATCACTGTTAGAAGTAGGGAGATTTTAGGAGGTTTCCAGGCACTTGGGTTGTACTGTTAGGGCTTCCCCTGACAAGGTAGTGGCCTCCTTAAGCCTACTGAAATTAAAATTTAAAAAAATGACAAATTATTAAAAGTAGAATTAGGCTACGCAGATAACCAAACTTCCACCTTCCACTTTCTCTTCTATTTCAACCCGGCAGTATTCCTTAGAGAAGGGATCTAGAAATGTGCCAATACATGGATAGGTTTCTGCTTACCTCTCTACACTACATCCTATCAGGAGGCGAATGCTACAGGAGATAGCAATACTCCTGAGCTACGCAGAAGACATCTTAGAGGGTACCTCTCTGCTGCTCAAACTTGGTCAAAATTTGCTAGGAAAGCACTAACCTAACCCTTTTCCTTCTGGCTTTTTTTTTTTTTTTTTTTTTTTTTTTTTTTTAACTTGTCTTCATTAAGGGAAACAAACAGAAAAAAAGGGAAACAAACAGAAAAAAAGGGAAACAAACAGAAAAAAAGGGAAACAAACAGAAAAAAGGGAAACAAACAGAAAAAAGGGAAACAAACAGAAAAAAGGGAAACAAACAGAAAAAAGGGAAACAAACAGAAAAAAGGGAAACAAACAGAAAAAAGGGAAACAAACAGAAAAAAGGGAAACAAACAGAAAAAAGGGAAACAAACAGAAAAAAGGGAAACAAACAGAAAAAAGGGAAACAAACAGAAAAAAAGGGAAACAGAGCAGCAGAAGAATGCAGACAAATACACCTCACTATAACATCTTCACTAACTGATTTTTTTCTTGTAGCTGCCTCTCTGTTCTGTGATGAAGAAAGGATGATGACAGGAGTTAACAGAAAACACTTCCAAAATATCTATCAAGCGATGAATTCGTGTGCTGTGGTTTACACACTTCTCTCTTTATTGTTTGACACAAGAGAAGATATTTTCAAAAAAACCCCAGTATGGTTTCAAAATGTAACACCTCTTACCACGTAACTTTGGTTTTAAAGACTTTCACTGTACAGGATTTCCTGATGGCAGGGAATTTTTTCATCCCTGCTTTACAATGAGGAAAACATGGGCACTGAAGATGTAAATGTTTGTATTTTCAGATTTTACAGCAGGAGGCTAGTGGAGATGGAAATACAGGCTAAGGAAACTCTAGTGCAAACTAACTCCCAGTAGCTGTAACTCTGAAAGCAAGTATTAAATCTGTGTTTCTGTATCTGCTCTTATAGTAAAGTTACGGTGCTTTGTATTAACTAGGATTTTACAAGGGGATAGATAACATGAGTATTTATCACATGATCTAACATATACTTTTAAACAGTGAAAATTAAGCTTGAAACTATCAAAGTGCAGGGTACAAGGACAGAAAAAGGAATAACTTCTCCTGTACCTTTTCCTTCCTTTTGGGGAGCTCAAGGGCCATTTCCCTAGGGATATGTTCTTTGCTATACATTCAGATGCCAAACTGAAGGGATTTTAACACCCATTGTTGAAATGAAATAGCTTAGCAGGCAAAAGGATAAAAAAGGAAGCAAGATGACTTCCCCAAAAGTATCATTCAAAATCTTGATTATACCCTAAAAACAGAGGAAATACATTCCACTGCTTTTCAAATGCAAGTAGCTCAAATAATGATGGAAAAATGAAGTGATTTAATAATTTAATAAAATGTGATTCTTTATTATTTTTAATTGTAAAATATGCTCATTCTGTAAGTGGCTGACAGAATGGCAGAGAAAGGAACATGAATTAGCAACCATTTAGGTAAATGCCAGGAGACTGAGTTGCAAGTACTTTGAAATCTTTTTGAAACTGTAAAATTCATTAGAACAGGGCTTGGGCGGAAGGCAAAACCATCTCTATGGTTCAGCTCCCTGCTGGGAACAATCATTTAATAAAAGTATAAATAAACTGTAAAACACGTTTTAAAATCATTACGTACACTCTGTCACACAGAAACCTATAACATTCACTTACATTCATCTAAGTACGTGCTTAGGCAAATCAGACTCTACAGGCAAGCAAAATCCAAACACCTACTGGCATATTTGAAGCTCTTGTCTTTGTCTCTCTCTCTTGACAAGTTACACCAGACAAAAATTATCACAGGGAAGCAAATTCTTTACAAAACATTGTTCCAAGAATAGATTAAAAACACTAGTAGGAAAAAACAGGACAAGAAAATGGAGGAGATGACTGTACTGTACTTTTATGTCACAGCTCAGTACTCAGTATATCAACACTCTCCAAGAATTTGGAAAACTGAAGTTCAATTGTCTTCTGAGACCTGCAGCTACTCTAAGATGGCAGATCAACTATTAGCCAACTATTCTGGAGTACATGATGCTGTATCTGGCTCATGAAGAGAATTTTTCAGCTTTTGTCTTAACTGAAGGTTCACGGGAACAGATGGTTAGTATGCGATTTGATTGTTGCATGCAGTAGACACTGGGAACACCAGGGAAGCCTGCTGGGCTACTGCTCTGCCCGTCAGGCTAGACTATCACTCATGCCCTCTCCCATCTGTCTAGCAGGCTGTGCAAGTATTTTGTTCAAGACAGAAGAGTTCCCCAGCAGGAGAAGTCAAAGGAGGTCCATCTCAGACCACTAAAGCCTGGATACTTTGGAAACTCTTGCAAGTGGCAAGTCTGAAGTTGGGTTGAGCCAAGCCACTACCAGAGCGTGGCAGTGAACCCATCTCTTTTGCTTCTTGAAAGAAGTATGCGAACCATTGAGATATAAAAGGAATAGAACTTTGCTCACATCCTTGTCACATCTGTGCTGCTTTCATCCTTTCCAAGGGGAGGTGGGGGGTGGACACAACATGCTTAATTCCCTGGAAACTGATTTCAGGTTATGTTTTTTGTTTTTTGGCTTTGTTTTATTTTAATTGCTAGTTAGTCACGACAGCTGCACAATCATGCAGAATCAGATTGTGATAATCCACAGTACATGCTCATTAGTAACGTGAAAAACACAGCCACATGTCTGCAGTATCATACCCTAGGATTAAGGCTAAAAAGTGGTGAGAAACAGGGAAAACTATACTATGAGTGTATATGATGAGTAGAAGTTTGAGGATTGTTATCTTTTATTTTGGTACAAGATGCAATCACACTAGACTGTTTTCTCAGACAGTCTAATAGCTTTTCTTTTTCCAAAAACCCCTTTTTCTTCCCCCCAAAACAATTCTGACATTAAAAAGAATACTCTCCCCATTCAAAATAACCCCTTTCCTTCATAGCCACTAGTGCTTAATGAAAATATTTGGATTCCACCATATCACAGAAAAATTATTTTACTTCGGATTATTCAGTGTCCAGAAATCAAAAATCTTTCTTTTGAGTAAATGATATAGAAATTAAGAAAAATAGCAAACACAAGCTCTCACTTATTCTAGATTTTAAATGTCTTTATAATTCACTTTGGCTGTTTCAGATTAATTCTTAGAAGCCTTTTAAAAATAAGTGTATATTTCACTGGAGGAATAAGTCTACTGAATATTGATAGTTGTAGAAGTAAACACTGCTGTTATGGCTGCATCAAACACTTTTAGGTGTATGTTGCAGATACACCTAAAGACTACATCCCAAAACACTCCATATTTCACCATCATTATAGAGCAGGATTTTCTAGACGTAAGAGGAAAAACTCAGAAGGAGATATTACAGCTGCTAAACAAATTCCTTTTTTTTCTTTTTCCTCTTTCCTTTTAGGAGCACTCCTCAGGAAGAGGCTGAAAGAGAGTGTAGGGCCCCAGAAAGGAAAAGCATATGGAGGAAGAAATTAATTAGTTGCAGGAACAGAAAATAATATTTAAGGTTTGGGACAGATTTTCTCTCCAGTGTGTAGGGAAAAAAAAAAAACCAAACAAAAAAGCCACAAAGGGAACAATCTTCACATTTGGAAGCATACAGAATAGTGAAAAAGCACAACAGGATTTTTCAATACTGTGTCTTCTGAGGCATATGGATTGAAATGCTTTGCATATTTATTTTCATTTATGAAACAAGATTTATTATAGCAATCATGAAAAATTAATATTAACTACATTAGGTATTCAGATACTTAATTAGAACATAGAAATAGAATGGTAAGATAAAAGATAATTAAAAAATATTACCTGATTGTGCAAAGTTTGTTTTGTAAAACAGGCTGTTCTAAAAGTGCAAATTCAAACTGGAAATAAAAATAAAAGTGACAAATAATTCATCCAAGTAATTTAATAATCCATGCTATACATGCAGAAAATCTATTTTTGAGAGGTACCATAATGTTATAATAGATTGGTTGCTTAAAATCAATACCTGACTAGAGAGTGTGCTTGTAGACAACACTAAATTGCCTGTACTATAATGATGGTGGTGGTTCGACATAGCTTGTGATGCAAATAATTTACGTACAGTTTGTGAATGATGATCAATTTTTATAAAAAACTGTTGTCTTACTGATCACATCAAAATGAGTCAGCATAGGAGGCAGGTTCTCTGTCCTATAGTATCTATCACAACACAGTGGCAGGAATCCGGTTGAGAGTCTCTGTAAGACTTTTGACACGGGTGCACGTAAGCACCAATCCAATCTCAAATGGTTTATAAATGACACGTAGTATTTGTTGGCTGTCTGCAAACTGCAGAGCACGTGGCCTCCTCAGCACACTTCACACATTCTCGGGATGTCCACACCTGATGGGTGGGCACAATTCACACATGTCCTGCAGGCTGCTGGCCCTCACATCCAGACTACACAGAGCTACTGGAGCACACTGAGGATTTCTCCCTGTCCATCACTTGGGTTTCTGCTGGCAAGACCAAGATCACCAAGGGTTCTGTGAAGACCATCTCCCCCTGCAGCACTAATACAGACACTGTATCTTAAAAATACTTCCCTCTTTTGATCCTGAATCTGGAAAAGACATCTAAGAAACAATCGCAAGCATGGCACTGCATTACAATAGCAGGACACAATAACTTTAGATTTCCTGCTGATGCTTTTAATTCCTAATAGCATGGTAGTGCTCAAATACTTGTCCAAGATTAGGGAGTCTACCAGACCAGTGGAAATACAGCTGCAATAAATTAGTTTTTCTCCCTCCTTCCTTCTAATTTAGTAAGAAATTATACGGGGTGGGGGGAATCAAAGTTCATTTCTTGATGTATGTACTTATCTATTACCTTTGAAACACAGAGTTTTTTAAAAATCTCAATTCCTAACAACTATTCGCTCTACTATTATTAGCACTATAAAAAGAACTACGAAGCAAAAAGAGTGGCAAATGCAGTAATAGGGACATCTAATCCATTAGCTCATGGTGCATAGCAGGTCACTCTTCAGAACATTGTAAATCTAAAAAAAATGGAATCTGAAACAAGTATCAGGAACATCTACTAACATCAGAAGAAATAAGAGGCAACTGACACTGGATCATCATGTGAAAAATACAGATGGCAACTAAGAAGCATTTTTTTTTGGCAACTCTGTTCATAGTGTTGCAGCCCATTTTTCACAGACCCTCCCTATTGTCCTTGCATGTGCTTTTTGATTTGTAGTTTAAATACATTAAATCATCTGTCCCAAAATTTGCATGAAATCTTTTGGCCTTAAAAGAAATAATGCAATTAGCAGAGATTTTGAACAAAACTTGGATGTTACCATGTCTGCATTGCTTTAAGCATGAAAAGACCTCTGGTAGTCCTATACATTGGTATAGGACAGCTGTTGAGTTCTTCAAGGCATATATTGTTTCCTTGTTAACGCTATGCCTTTATACTCATGTCACATGCTTAAGAGTGGTATGAATATTTTTTCAAAGTAAAACAGCTGAGCATGCATTCAAAAATGCACTCAGTTTCATCTCCAAGGGGAGAAAAAAAAAAAAAAAAAAAAAAAAGAGGCTGCTTGTTTGTATCTTGCTTTTGTTAAAAGACTGATAACCTTACCATTTGTAAGGTAATGATACCTCTTGATGCAAGTGGAGCAACTTCCTCTCAGTCACAGTAACATCTGAAGATAGTCACAGACAGAATTTATTCACTAATTAACCAGCAGTTCATTCACCACAAAACTTAAGAATTTAGTAGGTTTCTTGTTTTGCAAATTTCTTCTCCTAACACATCAATTTATAGCCCCGAAATATATTTAAAAAAATCTGTTTAAGAGATGTAAATAACATCCATTGACAATATGCAAAATATATGCTACTCCAGTACACAGGTGCTAAATCCCTTTATACAAACACTCATAAGATTGGGAAAATACCACACATCGTTGAATACAATTTTTTATGGACCCTGTACAGAAGCCCCTCTTGTAGGCTGACTTTTTTGGATGACTGCTTATGTGGCAGCAGATGCATTATTGTAACTGGTAATCATGAGCCAAGTACTGACCACACATTGCTCTCTCCAGCGTCCTGGGTGATGTATGCCAAGTCTATTCATATAGAATACATACTGACATTAGGAAATGCTGGGAAGGAAAAAAACAACTTACAGTATCTGGATTGGTTATGCTATCTCAACTGGGTTCAAGAAACATTTCTTACAAGACACTCCTCTACTGGGGAAGAGCACTTCAATGACTTCGACATTGCCACTTTGGACTGGAGCTATGCAGTGACACAGAACGGTTTTACCAAGATTTGTTTCAGTTTTGAAGTAGGATCACTTTGTATTCCTTTTTCTGTTAGTTTTCAGGAATTTTCTGATATTTAATAGAACAGTCATTAAGTTTGGGTACTTAAAGCACTCACCAAAGCATTGTTTCAAAGCAAAGAATTAATAATCATTAGCGTTATCTTTCAGTTTGACACTGTATCTACAGTTTAAGGATTCTGCACTTCACAATTAAATACAAACATCCAATGCATAACTTATGTAAATAATTATATCTCTCAGTTTTAATACTGGCAATAAACAGTTTATTGGAACTGTGGATATAACCAGTAGGATACAAATCATTAATTTGAATTTCTTGTCTGCTAAACAACAACATTTAGAGACACATTTCATAAAATAAAGTACAGAATAAGAATTATTTTACATGGCTCTAGCTAAAAAAGAAACAGAAAATGGATTGCTCTGGCTTCTTTACATTTGTCCTGCCAAAATTGTCATTTCATCTCAGTCCACCACAGAGGAACACTGATTTCTAACTGCAGAAAGTCAATTTCTTGCTAGTAAGGCTTTTTGTCTGACAATCTGCACTTCTATAATCGTATATATATTCAAAACTGCAAGACCTAGGGTATTATGGTTGAAGCTTTTCTATCTCACTAGCAAAAACTTAGGGACTACCCGTGCCCCCCTCAAAAAAAAACCCCAAGAACAATGAAACAACCCAAAAACTGTATGAACTTCCAAACAGTTTGATTTTGATCAAAAATAACTGTAGAGCTTCCTGAAGTCATACAGTTCTACAGTGGGGGGGGTGGGGGATGGGAATGGGTTGGGGTGGTGGTTTGTTACCTGATCAGAAAGTATGTCCTGAAACACACAAAGTAAGTTTAGAGAGGAAACACTGCTTTATTCTGCACAGGGTGCAAGGTGGAAGATTTCCACAAATCAAGCACACCTACTGAGGTTTTCAGTCCATACTTAAACGCTATAGTTAAAACCCCACGCCTATCTAATACATATGTACCACCTAACTATTGCATATTCATTATGTTGAGCAAGCATGAGGTGGTGTTGTCTTGAGCAATCATCCCAGAGTCTTCTACGCCTGCCCGGGGGTCTCTGGTGGTCGTTTGGGGAAGAATACCCCTACTCCCTTTGCCCTGCTATGGGCATGCCTCATCTGAGGACACCATCTGTGACTCTGAAATGTCCGTTATCTTGTGCCTTGACTACTATCCAAACACTCCTTAAGCATCCTCTGTTGTAAGCAGAATCTTAAACTGCATAAGCTTTACCTTGAGTACACATAATCTAAATAGTCCTTGAATAGCAAACATATCACACTTCTCATGTTTTAAGTTTTTTTTTTTTCCTTTAAGCTATCACTGCCTTCTTATTAATCAGTCTTTTAAAGGCTTGAGGCAACAATTTGACCCATAGTTGCTTTTGGTATTGGATTCTCAACACAATCTTAGAATTTCTTTAATTCTTCTGGTTTTATAATAAAGACTGCAAATTTTGCCAATGGTCATTTCATCCTCATGCATCTTTTACCAGTACAGATTATTTTCACTTGATTCTTAAAAAGATGTCAGAATGGGCTTTTTGCGGGGTGGGTCATTATTTTTATTAATTAATTTTGCCTTACACGTATGTGGGTCATTGTAGGGAAAAACCCCACTCAATAAAATCAAATTTATTATGTAAAGAGGTAGGCAAAAAGGTGGCCTGTCTCATGTAGGTGGCTGTCATCCATGTCATGTCCTTTTTTCCTGGGGTATGTCCCTACCCGGTGACAGCTGCCCAGCAATGGGCTTTATTTGCCTCGGCTCACCCAGAGCCAATCCATTTATTTCGAAGGTCCTGGAACAGAGAAATCAAGTCCTGCACAGGGAAGATACCCATACGACAGACTAGAGGACCACCTGCATGCATTAACAAGTGTTAGAAAAGGACCTTTCCCCTTCAGAGCACTTAACTGGGGGAGGCTGGAACAGTTTTTGCTCCTCTCATCACATTACTTGGAAAGGGTGGTGAGCTAAAAGTGTTGTTTCTGAAACCTGCTGCACCTAGCACAGCAAGCTGGCATATCACATCTTGTAGCATATTTCACAGACATACACCTGAATAGCAGTAGCAGTCAGGGGAAAAATTCAGCAAAATGGACTGGTAAAATCTGAGTTTCCAGAAAGGACATGGAGACTGTGCATCTGTGCAGACAAAGCTTCTTTACTCCAGCTAGATGTGATACAGGCAGGAGCCATTCATCCATAAGCTCTAGACAGATAATGCCTGCAATATGCAACCTTTTTACACAGGTTATAAATAGAAGCTGTGCTTTTTTAATTCCATATTCACATTTGCTTTGAGACAGAATCAATACACCAGACTCAAAATCACAAAATTATTTTTACTTACACAATTTTTACTTATCCCTGTCTTCCCCGCCTCCCCCCATCTACTATTCTGTTTTTCCCTCTATACCATCTTCATTCTTTTGTAAGTTTTTTTCCTTGTACCTTCATTAGGTTATAAAACAAAAAATCTGGTTACTGGATATATTAACTGTGCCCTGATGAAACATACTTATGTCAGTCTGTCTCCTATCTGTGTGTCTGATTCTGTAAACCTTTTCTCATCTGAGAAGTCCCCTGAAATAAACTTGATCCAGTAAAACACTTTAGTGCATTAAGTCAATAGAACCATTCATTGCTTAAAGGTAGCCATAAGCCTTAAGTGCTCTGTTACTGTGGGGGCCCAAGAAAGAAAGGACTATTCATGACAGTAAGTGCTTTTTAAATTGGCCCTACACTGAAAAGCCTATTAGTGTTACATTTACAGAGTAACTGTTCTTATGGAGACTAAGGGGTGAATTCAGCATCCATTTTAATTCACTTCTAGAAGCTATATATGAAAGCGGCAAATGGCTGTGTCTGTCTGCAGTCCTGAGCACTTACAAAGTAGACCAGAACAAGAAAAAAATGAAACTTTAGAACTTTTATGGATACTCTCACAATGCTTAAGTACTAATGACGGGCAGTAAGCTAAACCAAAACCTATTCCCAGGACTCACATGTGACATCTACTACTACAGAATAACTAGAGTCTTTTAATACTAGTTAAAAAATGCATATAAAGTGTTTTGTATAGTGGCGAGTTAAGTTTCAACAACAGATTACTTCTTCATACTGGCTGCACTGTTTCCACTGCATTTAGATGAGGCTGCTATCAAACAAAAACTCCAATTACAAATTTCATTGCCATGAATGGCGGGGAAGATCTCTGCTTTTGTAGATTGCTTTCATGTAGCAGCCTTCTTTTATTGCACAATCACAAATGAAATCCCTTAGTTCCAAGTAAATTCACTTTCCCCACCTTTTTTTTTTTTTTTTTAAATAGTCAGAAATACCAAATCTCTACCAAGGACATAAAGTAAGTAACATCTGTTCTCCAAATATGACACAGCAAGAATACAATGAACTGTTCAATCTTTGAGCCTCCAGATAAATCATTAATGGGTAACCCCTCTGTAACTGCAAGTACCTGCTCTTCACCAGAAGAGAATAAAAATGACTGCATGTTCCAATTTTCTAAGGCATCCTCAAGGCTAAAATTATAGATGTTTTTAAGGCCTGAGAGGTAAGTCACTGGGGTCCCTTGCTGTGTATTGATTAAGAAATAAATGGGATCGTTAACTTGTTAGCAAAATATCATGAGGAGAAGCAGTCTCATGGAATTTCAGGAAATCAATTTCATGTTAAAACTAATTTCTTTTCTCACTATTTTATGGAGAGGAAGATGTCAAGGTCTAGATCAAATGGTCTGAGGACATGATGAGGAATTACAAACTCGAGAGTTCAAATTCAAGGCTTATACTGAGCAGTGCTATGGCCATAAACCAGAATATTAATATGTTTGTAAACAGGGAATACAAACCAGCTCTAGTCCTTCACTGCTACTTTACAAGAGTTGAAGGATCCTAACCCAGTCACTTTAAAGATGTTTGGAATTTTGCCGTCAACTTAAGCTGGAGCAGAACTGAGAACCTGCAATTGCAGAACACTTTGAATGCAAAGATTGCAAGTATCTTTCATAATTATGAACACGAGGACACAGGACAGTATTGGTTGCTACATCTTCCCCTTCATAGACAGCTTTATGCTAGATAAGCACAGAAAACCTAGATCTTCACTTTTTTTTTTTTTTTTTAAATAATGAAAAAACCCCCAAACTACAACTTACCCCATTTAGGCTCTAAATATTGCTCCTCTGGCATACTAGGTCTAAGAGGGAGCTAATGAGTGTCTTGTCATCAGAGGGCTGGTAAAAAGCCCATTTGCCAGGTCATTCCAAGGCCCTGGGACTGTGCTATCAAAGGAAGAGGTGCAGCAGCCTCTAAAGCCCCAGGCATCTAGGAACAAGTCATAGGTACCTACACAGAAAGTGCTAATGTAACGCTTTGAATTACTGGCGCTATTTCAAGCCTGGTTCCAAACCACAATCTAAAAGAAGATCTAAACTATATCCTGCTTCCACTTCTGGTTTTCTCAAAATTTTGCAATATACCAATCTTAGCAGCTTCAGACCCACACCTTTCCTTGGAATCACAGATTTGTTTTTGATCTATTTGAAGGGCCTGAAAATATCTGGCAAAACTGAGTTTTAAAAACATTACTTCCCCTTTCTCTATTTTATTTATTTTTAAAACAGTAAGATAAGGTCAATAATTTTAATTTAAGAGAGGCTTAAAAAGTAGTAGGCATCCTAATTAATTATCAGCTAATTTGAGAAGTTTTCTAAATGTATCCAGTATTAGCTAAACCTTAACTTTCAGAAGTATTGAAAAGTAATTTGATTTCCATTTCTATTGTTGCTTTTGCAAGAAGTCACAAATCGATCCTTTCTACTGTACAATATCTAAGTAGTTCAGACACTTGTAAGGGGAATCCTCAAGTGCTTTTAAAATTGAAATCTAGGATAGTATAACATGACTCTATTCATTCCACATAACAGAATCTCATTCACCAAAAAAAAAAAAAAAAAAAAAATCACATTTAATGATATTACTGACCAACAAGGTCAGTCTGCATACATTTTAGTAAAAGCTACCTTACAGCCTAATAAATTTTAGTCTCAACAGCAGATTTAAAACCACTGGTGTGGGCAATCCCTACCCACACTGAAGAAAAAAGGAGTTTTAAGCATTCTGGAACTATAATTCCCAATAGAAAAAAAAAGAAAATGTTTTAGTCATTAGATGAAATGTTTACATTTTAATGAATCTCCTCTAAGATCACTCAACCCTTCCTCTGCCTACACCAATATGCAAATGGTTTCTTCCACAAAAGAAATGAAATAGGTTTCAGTTTGAAAACGCCTAAGGCTTACCACGAGTGCTGTTAGAAAAAGCAGTAGCACTATCAAAAGCATGTTTTCAGCATAAAGTGCACCAAATATAAATCAGTCAACCTTCCGATTTGAATTTCTCAACTTGAAGACTGCATACGTGAGACAGAATTAACTACTTATGCTGGATTAGAGTATGTGGATACTTCTTAGATAAGTGCATGTGTTCAAATGCCAGATAGCTTTACGTAGCAACGTATCAATTATTCCCCAAAGGGCGATTCCGTTGAGATTTACACTAAAATTACCAACCATCTTCAAGATGGGTAGACAGATTTAACATATGAACACTCTTTAGGACAGGGTGAGAAGTGTTATTAAAGTATCACCTCTTGAGCTGTCTTGGGGATGGTTTTGTTACCAGGGTAAGGCAGAACCACCACAGGGCTGCCCTAGCCCACTGCCCAGACAGTGTTCCCTAAGCCCCAAATTACAAAAAAACAGCCGGAGACTGCCCAGTCCACATTTCAGACACAATGTAAGTTACCCACGGCTATTTTGTCCTTACAATAAATGTAGCTGAGGAGTTCACATTCTTATCTATTCTAGTGCTGCACTGTCCTTTCTATTTCTTGTTTTCCTATTGTTTCATCCAAGTCCTCCTATGATCTAAGACAATTACTTTTATATATCATACTCCACGCTTATAAAACAAAATATAATAGTATCTTCCATAATCTCCAGATATAAAATATAAATGACTTCTTCACAGAAGTCTTTTGTAAGGAGACTACTGTCAAGCCCGAGTCTTCTCAAGATGAAAAATTCTAGTTGTCTTTTTTTCCTTAGGCCCTATTTTATGTATAGCTCATTACGTTGTTTTCCTTGGCTTCTTGTTCATTGCTTCAACTCTTCCTGGAAGTACATCATCCAAAAAAAGGAATCCCGCTTCTTCAACTGCGGACTCTGGGATGCGGAGATGTGTTCTACATCTAGCAGTCTGTACTCATGAGCAATGTCTATTCACCTTCTTATCTGAACAATGTATGACAGGGGATTTCTTTGTTTGGTGGTTGGGGTTTTTTGGGGGGGTGGGGGGGGGTTAGAAAACATGTGCTTTTCTTTTTATTTATTTAAATATTTTAAACTTTCTTGTTCTAGATGGTGGTAGAGATCTTCCATTAAATTACCTCAATCTGTTCTACTTTGAAATTGTACTGTTTTCTCACTTCACAATGTAACTGAGAATCCAGACCAAGAGCATCACAAGGCTTTTTTCCTCCAAGTGCCATTTTCTTCAGAATTTGTAAGATCCTTTTTTTCTTGGATTAAAACATGTAAATTATTTTAATAATGTACTGCAGTACCATATGACATTTTAAGATAGGCAATGACAAGTAGATATTCCATCTGAAACTGTATGAATGCATTTTAGGAAAGCAAAGTATAACTGCTTATATTAAAATGCTTGCTAGTATATTTTATTAATATCCAAAACTACTTTCCAGGTGTAAGAATAACAGTGATTCTCCACTTCCACATTTAGCTTCAAAAACTCTTCTCAAAACATTTAAATTGTAGCTATCTTCAAACAATAAATTTTATTTTTAAAAAATATTTTAAGATTTTAAGAAATTAAAAGCAATATTTTCTATCCACTCAGCCAAGTGGTGCCTGGTCAAAATTTTCTAGTGTCCTAATAACAACGCTGTGGTCTCAGAACCTGCAAGATATTAGATAGTTCATCCAGAGCATAGAAACAGACTTACTTTATGGAAAAAGAGTAAGTTAAGCTCACTTGGAAAACAGCAAGGCAAGAAACGGACATTCACCTGAACAGGGAATTTAACATGATGTTACAAAATGCTGACAGTAAAATAGGACAATGTAGTCCAGAAATACATAAGAATTTTCTCACTGGAATGTATGGTAGTAATATTTCCTCAACATATTGCACTCAGCTATTTCCAGAAATAGTAACTAGATGAAATAATCACAAGGAACAGCAGCTGAACAATAAAAGAATTAGACTTCTGTTTTATTTTGTTTTGTTTTCCTGTGATTTTCTTTGCAGCTGACCTTCCACTTTGACTAAGCTTCCAGTTTCTCCAGCATATACAGATTCATTAGTGCAGAAGTGGATAATGTACTTTTAATGCACAGCTTCCTGAGTATGCACTATCTTCACAAGCTCCCTACTGTACATAAAGTAAGCATGAGTGGAAAATTGGCCCTGCTGCCAAGAAGCCTCTCACACACTGGCTGCATGCAGACCAGGGGGTGAAATTCCCTAAAATAACAATTAACAGCAACGTAAGTTACCAAACTTACTTTAATTAGGTACTGTCTTGGGAATGAGCTTTACAGCTTGTGGCTCTGTGTTGGTCTGCGGACAGGCTCCTGTAGACCTATTCAGCTGCTCAGGAGAGGTTTGTGTATCTCGTGCATATTCGAAAGCACTTGGCGGGCCTTTAAGGGTAAGTATACCACAGCAGGCAAATCCTTATTTCTCAACTGGCAAGATCCATCTTGTCTTTGACTAACTTGATCCTTGGCATGTCATGCAAGCTTGCTGCGAGACAAAGACCATCCTTCTACTGGACTTTTACTAGTGCATAGTAAGTAAAAAATTATAGTGATGATCAGTATTTTTGAAGGAACTAATACAGAAGGAGATACTGAGAGAGGTAATAGAGCAAAGGAAAGCTTTCACCTTCTGGGTGTTCTTGAGTGAGCAGAGAAACACAAGACAACAGTAAAACTGCTCACATATTAGGTGAATGAAAGAGGAAAAAACCAGATCTTTTTCTGTCTTTTAGGTGCAGCACATATATTAGAGGAGGCAGATTAGCAACAAAAGTCTTCTGTAGCCTCAGATGATCTAATTTACTGCTCATGGAAAACAAAATAAAATGAGCTACTTTGCTTTTGAGAAACAGTATTTAGGCAGTCCTCTGTACTTGCAGGAATATAGTTAGTAAGCCAGTAATTGTCATAATCCTAGAAGTCTGCTTAAAGCTCAGTTGGCCTCTGGGAAAATTTTGTTCTGCTGTGGGCAGCTGATGTCTACGGAAGCTGTGAGAGAAAATATTACCATTAGGTGTTGTGAGGTTTGAAAGACTTTTTTTTTTTTTTTTTGAAAGCAGGTTGATGAATATTGGTTCTTTCCTCTTCTTGAGGAAGAACAAAAGTCACCAAAATGGTCACAAGCATGACACCTGTACTTACTTTAGCTCAAAGAGGGAAGAATATAATTAACAAGATGGTATAAAAGAAGATCTTAAAATCCTGCAGCCAAACGTTTAAGAAAATTATGTCCTTTCCAACCCTCAGACAATTCAGTCCTATATTCAAAATGGCTTTGCGCTCATCTTTCGTGTAAAAGATTTATGAAAGGCAGAAAACAGATCTCAAGACTATTACACTGCCAGGATAATCCTGATTGAACCATATACAATGAACAGAATGATGATTTTTCTTATGCTGCTCTTGCTATATCTATAGCCAAGTAATTGGTCAAAAGGGAAAAAGATCTTGTATGCAAGAATTAATTTAAGGCTGTGAGCATGCTTGTCCACCACACCCAACAGGTGACTTCCTGGCCTTATTGACAATACTGGCATCAGTGCCTGCCCAGTGGCCTGTAAGCCAGGTGCCACCTTTCTCCACCAGACTGCTGCTCTACTTGCAGAGCAGTGCTAAGGAAAATGACTGCCAGCCAAGAAAGGGCAATGGACTTCAACAGTTGTGCAAGGTAATTCCATTATAACGGGTTCTCCCAGATACTTACAGTGCTTACTATTATCCTTCCACATTACAATATTATATACTTAAGTAATACTATAATCCTATAATAACTGGCTTATAATAGATCAGTCAAGTTTCATATTAGAAGGAATACTAAGTAAATCTTGTTCTCATTTATGTGTTATTGTTCTCTCAGTCTCTCCCAAAGGAACATACTCCTCTATCCAACCTGTTAATAGCTGGCTTATAATAGCTGGTGAACTAGACAAGGCAGAATCATAATATACTAAATACATAAAAATCTATATGCATGTATGAAATGTATATGCATGCAGTGCTCAAAAAGGATGACTCCAGTTGCCAAACAAGGTCATGTGTTCCCCTACCCCCAAAACCCAACACACCAGATAAAGAATGCTTTGTAATCATACTCAAAATTCACCTGCATTAGTTCCCTAACTCCCTGTAGAGTGTTTTCAAGAGCACTCATAAACCTACGCCAGCACTTGACAACAAATTGCAAAATTTGTAGCAGCTTCCTGTCAACATGATGCAAGATAACTTTTAGAAGATAACTTATGACAGAAATGTGTTTTCCTCCTAATTTTGTTCTATTGAGTTTAAAGCTCCTAAAGCTCTCAGGTTCTGAGATAGTACCAAACCTTCACTATTAGTATGTTACAGCAGCACCCTACAATTCTGGTACAAAATACAAGCATTGACATACTTCCTCTTGGGACGTTCTGCCAACAGTTAATAACTAACACCCACAGAAAAACCAGAATAATTTCTTGGATAAACAAATCCATGAATAACAATGAAGGCTATTATTTTCATGAACAAACATGGAAAAACTGAGCACACAGAAGTTCAACAGAGAAAATAGGCTTGTGGGAAAATTAATCTTCAATTCTTTTCCATTTTCTGCATAGAAGAGGCCCTTTTGTAACAACCCTAGCAATCAACGAGGCAAAGGGATGCCTGGCACTCGGCTTGATGCTGCCGTGGGTACCAACCTCTGCATCAGCTTTCAGGTAGCAAGGATGCTGTGCACCCAGATGATGCAACATCACCCAGCTATAAGCTGCCATGTTCATGGAGAGCACAGAGGCTTCAATCCTCTTCCAAAAGTTGTCCTAGGCAGTAAAAAGCAGCCAAAGCCTGAGCGAGGACAAAGCTCTGTTGCAGCTGGAAGTGGAACAGGGCACAGGTTAAAGATGGCAGAATAGGAGGAGAAAGGAGCATCCCTTCTTTAGATGGTCACTTCACAGACAATAAAAATAAGTGTTCTAATATAAAGAACGTTCTATGAGTCTGAGAAGTCAGATCTGCTTTTAGGCAATGCTGGACTCCCAAAATCTGCTCCATATATGGAAACCGCAAGTTTGTCATTCTAGCCATTCCCTCCCTCTCTGATTCTTGAGCTGATGGGCATTTCCTAAACAGCCTCAATATAGCAAAATATCTCTGGGCTCTCTGGAGAAATTCTTACTAAAGTTTTGTTGTGCCTCAAAGGAGCAGAGACCATTAACGTGGTTGAATCATACCAAATTACTTGCAAAACCCCTTTGATACAAGACACTGTCCACAAGGGAAAACTTCAAAACCCATTTGAATTATGAACGGAGATGGATTCCAATACAAGTCTCTGCAGAGAATAAAGCTTTTTTTTTTTTTTAAATTTATTTATTTAAAAAAAAAAACCAAACCACAAGTAAGGCATAACCTGCCATTCTGCTATTATTAAGTTTTAATCTCATCATTTATTTTCAACTGACATGGAAAACGCAAATAACCACCCCCTGCCTGGCACTTGTATATTGCTTTGTTCATATGCTTGAAACAAACGCACATCAAGAGACCACCATTATACCACACAACACATTTATTTTTCTTACTATGGTTTACAAGTCTATTTGGTGCATTTATCATATAAAATAAGTCTTTTGCAAAGACTCCCCAACAGATTTATTGGAAATCTTTCATGAGACTTTACTCCATCTCTAACAAAAGCCTTGTATTTACTGGTGCTTAGTGACATTTTACCTTGTTTATGTAGAGGGCTTGGAAGTGGAATAAAACTTGTTCCCCTTTTTCAACTTGATCCATGCTTCAGGGTTATTTGGGAGAAAGGAAAGGGGTGCCTGGTCCAGGCAATTGGTCTGCCACCACGCTATCACCATTCCCTGCCCTTTCACACCAAGAGAAAGGAGCCAGCGATACATAGGAAGCTTCCAGCAGTTGTCCATGGTATTCCCAGTCATCAGAAACAGAAAAGATAAAGCTTCTGAGATTCCTAAGGATGTATACTGTTCATTGGGGAGAAAACCAGAAAAAACTACAAAAGAGATTCAGCAAAACCACTGGAATCCTACCACGGCCAGAGTCGTCTTTATACTTGAAATCCTCAGTCACGAATAAGTAACTTTTCATTTTAATCCTACTTGTTCTTTGCAATTTTCTGTCACTCTCATGTGGAATCAGAGGCCCTGAAAGGCAACAGACAAATGTATACCAAAAAACTTGTGAAGTGCATGAATATGAATTGCTTCCTCAACAAATTCATTTAAAGAAGTAGGAACACTTGCATTAGCAAACCTTCACCACTGTGACTTGATTGCTCGCAATTAACTTCCAAGGCAAACTGATCTAAACTGGGCCAAGGTATTTCCATGGAAATTCAAGATGAGGAAGGTGTTTGTATGGCCCTAGGTGACACCTTCTCAAGTTTTCCTCTATGCACTGCTGTAAAACAATTCAAGAATCCTCTAGTTAATACAACAGACATGTTTATATGACAAATGAAAGGTGGCATCCTTCAGCTACTTGAGAGAAACAGCCACTGCTAACTAATCATATTGAGCTTTCCATCGAGCCAAAGCCTCCAAGTAACTATCCCAACACTATCCACCATTCTAGTTTTAATCCGTTTTCTCTGCACCCAAATTCTCAAGTTACTTACAATGAAAGCCAATCTCTATGAAAACCCAAACCTAATGAACAAATTAAGTCTTACAAGGCGTATACACTTGTTATTATTTTAAACAGAATAATGAAGTTATTAGGCCATAGAAAAAGGGAAAGATAATGTAAACTATTAAAAATGACTGACAGACTTGAGCTCAACTTAATCAAGCGTTCAGCTATGTACAGATTAATTTGTATTTATAGCCCATTTTACCCTTTGATAAGTAAAAAGATAGCAAAGCTAATCATTACATTAAGTTCCATTCACTTAGATTAACATTGAATAATATTTATTCTTGCTACCAGTGACAGATGGTATAACATTTTATGTCCTTTACAGTTCCCAGAAGTCTTAACACCACTGCTCTGGCCTGCCTTCCTCCCCCGCTCCCCCAGCTTTTAATATGGTGGACATGGTGGTTGTCACCAGTGACACCGGAATGCAAAGGTTTTATTATCAAAATGGGCAACTGGCTCATAAAATACTAATCAAGCCTAAAAATGGACACATAAAACACAAAGTTCAAGGGAACCAGCCATAAACAGGAGAGTTGATGGTAGATTAAATTTGGCATTTTTAGAGCCAGTGTAAATGCATTAAGAGTTGATGGAAGCTCTGTGAAGGATTTGGAGACAAAGGGACATATTTGATGACTGACTTTATTGGATTTCTTTAAATAAAGACTGGCACAAAGAAGTTATGTAATATGCTGTTTAAATGACAGAAGAGAGAAGAGACTTTTGGGCTATTATCAGCCCATGTACTCTGTGCAGCATGTATCAGCTGTTGCCTGAGCTCAAGTCTAAACCTCCAAACATTTCCAAAAAATCATGCCTCTGCTCAGAAATAGGCTTTCACATGATAGCTGATTCACACTGCTGAAGAAGAGGTCAGGATAGCCTCTCTCATTATTCTTGAGGAGAATGAGAATTTCACACCCATGGAAACAGAACAATAATTTCCAGCTGTGTTGAAAACCAGTCAGGAACTGCATAGCTATTAACCCACATTACCAAACAGCATTTCTGGCACAAACTGCAGAAAAACTGGCATTAGGGTTACAGATCGTATGTTCTAGTGAAAACAGTTAAGAAGTAAAGTCATATTTAGAAGAAATTGGTTCGAAGAGCTGTTAATTAACATCACAATTCCTTCAGTAAAGCTACAAAACTACTGTCTGCATAAAACAGACTGACAAAAAAGCATAGCTTTAGACATTAATTTCTAATTACTTACATGCTTATTTGTTTAGAGGGACAATTCTTTAGATGAACAGGATATTTTTTTTTGTTGTTTATATAGCAGGTAGCCCTATGACTGTTGCTCCTGGGTTTCATTATAATACTATTCATACTTGTGGATTAAGGTTACTGTATTCATATCCCAAATGAGTAACAATAAACTATTTTTGACATTAGGCAGACCAGTTTCCCTGTTTTGATCAAGTTAGCTTGATCAGTAAATGAGATGTTCTGCGCTTTGAACTAATCTACCTTTACCACTGAAAGAAGTAAAAAAGGAACATTTTCTATTTCAAAAAAAACCTCTGCAGTCCTGACATGCTTAAGTGACATAGGAAAGCAGTACAAACAAACAAACAGAAAATTTCAAAATAAATAAGAGTTAAAACAAGTAACATATCATGAAAACCAGTCAAAAGCCTCACCAACTAGTTTTAAGAAATCCCCCTCCTGTAACCAGCAGTCTTCGAAACAAACTGCTGCTTTGAGAGACATGCAGACTGGCTTTAGCTAAGATCAAAACCTAGTGCCTACCCCACTAGACTATTCTTATTTTTATGTCTTTGCTCAACAGAAGTAATAGTGCTGCGGGGTCCCTGGTGGGGGCTGCTGTGCAGATGTAGCATACTTCCTGCCCCTCCGTGCCATGGTACTCATATACACACCATATACCATTAGTACTGGAAGAAAGTAAGACTTGGAAAGATTATGCCAAGCATTACTAAACTTGGATGGGGGAATACTCCACTATCCCAAAGGTAAAAGCCACTCCCTGTTTTTACCTCTCTCCATAGTATCTGGAGAACACTGAGGACCAGCTTATATATGTATGATGATATCCCAGATATTTTGGTTTCTTCTACTACTTTTTCAAGTCTCCCAGTCATTTTGATTCTGGGAGGAAAACCACTTGAAACCCATGTCCAAAAGATCCCTACGTAATGCTGGGTAACTTCGGTATCTCCGCTGATGGCCCCAGTCAAGCATCTGACCAAAAGACTGGTAGGACACAGAGTCCTAGGAAAAGTAGTAGAGGCCTTGCTTGCCATTCAGTTAATTGGGTTGTCAAATCTAGTGAACAGTAAAAAAAACCATAATTTGAAAGTAATTCATTTTACTCTACTATGCTTTGCAGTAAGCAGGCTGCAACTGTCACATGTTACAGAAACTTCATTAGCTCGTGTGGCATGAACATTATTCTCCCAACTGAGAGGGACTGCTGGTTCAACTGCATACTTCCTGTTCATGTAACCTAACTGTTATTATCATATAATCCCACCATCATTTGTGACCCTTCCCTCTTTGCCCCTTTTACTGCTCAAATATGACAAAAAGCGATTTGTAGATGCTAAAAGCACATTTCTCTAAGGTACATAATCTCAATTTACTTAGATGACAATGCAGTCTCAGGGGAAAAAAAAAAAGATAGGATGACTAATATTAAACAGAATAACTCACTTAAGTAAAAATTTCATATGTGGACGCAAACCTACTTTATCATTGTGGAAAAATGGAAATGGAGGATGAGCTATTAATGTTACTTGCTAAAGGGATAGCAATTATAAAATCTATTTTGACAGATAAATGAACAGTAAAAATTGTCCTGTAGATTCACAGAGCTATCATTCCATAAACTAGGATAGAACCAAACTGAGGTCTTAGAAGGTGACTTAATTCATAATAAACATCATATGGACCATCGAGAAATGTTTTGACCATTAAATGAATAGATGTTTCCCTACCATTAGCCTCCAAATGAAATATTGATATTTTATGCAAACAGACCAATATAGATGATTCTCGGAGAGTAACACTTTATTTCTAAAACGCACATTAACATGAACTAGCCTGGTATGTATAGTGATCAGTTTGATAATGTTTGCCTACAAAAAGAAGCATTACAGTTCTTTACATGACAGCTATGCTTGGAAATTTTTTAAAAGTCTAAATAAACCCCTCTGTTCAGCATTTACAACATCCCAGTGTCATTTAAGTTGTAATGAACAGGTGAGGGTTGGATGATAAACAACTTCTTGCTAAGTCAGGAAGTCAAGATCAGGGAAAGCAACAAATATATGCCCCCTAAACTGTGGCAGTAAGTCTGGGAACTACTGTCATCTGACTTAAGTTTGTTCATTGCCCTCTGAATGAGTAAAAATGGTGGTGACTCACAAAGACCACCTTGACTCTGCTTTATCAGATAGGCATCTCAAATTCACTGCTTTTTGTTATCTGCTCTGACATAAATTTTTTGGTAGTTGGTGTTTTATTGGGAAGTAAGCAAGTCCATCCACACAGTTCAACATTTTCTTTAAAATTTTTTATCTTCTGCAACCTGCTTACATATTTACAACATATCCTTGCTTTGCTCTTTCTTTTTCTGCCAGGTACATGTAAGAGTTCTTGAGGGCAATTGCTCCTTTTCCTGGATATTAATAACAAGCTCCTCCAAGGAAAAGTCTGGTGGTTCTGATGAAACATGCATAATACAGAGCTATTTTTGTCCCTTAGTGACAGTTTTTGGTAGAAGATATTTAAGGACTCCTCAATTTCTCTCAAGTAAGTGAGACTAATGTGTAACGTCTTTTCTTACAGAGTCCAACACACGCAAGCTGTGCAGCAATTGATGAGCTGTCCTTTCTACTCTGAGTTGCATTAATCCGTTAAATCTGTCTTCAGTGGTATATGAACAGATTTGCTGGATTTTGGGGTGTTGTTTTTTTGTGTGTGTGTGTGTCCCCTTTTGCTGTATTCTTTTGGTGGAAAGAACTGTCTAGTGACTGGTACGATTTTTCCAGAATCTTCATTTTGGCACAAACATTGTCCATGTTGGTTACGAGATTTGTCCAACATGAAACAGTGCAGAAGTGACTAGAGAGAGCATAAAACATGCTAAAGCAATAAACCTCATGAGGCTGCATTAATCACGGAAAGAAATCTTTCCCTTTAGTGAAAGAAAAATCTTCCTTTTTAGAAGATTAATGGCAGATTTTTCTCTTCAACAACCTGTCCTGTACTGAATGCTTTATCTCACTTTCAGGTTCAAAACATCTCCCATAAATCAAATTCACTCAGTGAGTGTTAGTAATAATATTTCTTAGTATAGTCTGCCCATTTAGTTGCTGATTTGCAACATGTGTATGGATAGCTCAGAAAAAGCCTTGACAAATCCATCATTTCAAGAAGAAAATATCTTGTCCTTGTAAGTGGCCATTACCAATATATAGTTTCTAAATGATAAATCCCACCTGCAGCTGTGTATCCCATCAGTGCATCCCTCAAGCAGGAACAGTACAATGGCTACTTGAAGACCCATCCTGTAACTAACAAGGTACTGGTTACCCAGCATTAAAATCCCGAGTTCAGGTCTGTTCCTGTACAAACCATCGTAAGCATAACTTTACAGTCATCTTTCTGGACTCTTGCGATACTTCGGAATATTAAAATTTCTCATTAATATTAGACTTTTTAACCCAATGTCATTTTACACCGTTAATTAAACTTCTGACCCTTCCCAATTAGCATTGGCAGATCAAGCAGTCTTTGCTTTGATCAAAGTGTTATTTTGAAAGCTTCATGCAGTTTCTGTGAATACAGCATTAGAATTTCTCCTTAATGCTTCCCAATTTCTTCCCAAAGGCTATCCAACTTCTGCTGTAGTTTGAACAACCATCCCCTATTGAATAAGGGTTGTTAGCATTTTAATGACCTTATCTCAACAAACTTCTTCGTTTCTCTTGCTGAATGGTTGGTTTAGCAGATTTCTTTCAGAATAGATCTTGAATCTTCAATTCTTCTATAACACTTGCAATTTATGTAGGACAATCAAGCCTAAAATTATTACATAAAGGTCACAGTGCTTAGTGAAGTAAGAGGTAAAAGAGATGATTTCATATAATGCAACAAAACACAAGGCTTAGCTAAGGAATGTAATCCAAATCTGGATCAAAATAAATCTTGGTTTTCATAAACTTTATGTGTAGTACAATTACACAGTACAAACATCTGTAGGTTTATCATTCAACGGCACCTAACTTCAAGTTAGGAAGTTATCATTAGCACATTTCATTATAAAAATCACTTCAAGTTGGAAATTCAGATTTCAGGTAACATACAATGTTTTCACTTTGAGAGACACTTCCAAGATTAATATAACCAATGTTTTAAGTTAATTTTCCAGTAACAGAAAGGTGAACTCTAAAACTGGGTGTTCCAAACAGGGAATTAATCAGGACAGCTCAGTGCTTTAAAGGAACATCTCAACAACAACTAAGATTTTTACATGTGCAAGCAGGTGTATAACATTTCTTTATTCAAAATTCTATTCATCTTCTGCAATACCTTGTTTTCTTTCTCCAGGTCTTTTCCTCTGATTTCTCCTGTCTGTTAGTATAACACCATAAGCATCCCATGAGATACCATTTCTAAAGCCACAGCAGGGTTTGCTTTTTTTTTTTTTGTCGCAGTCTACTGACAAGTTTTACTTAATACCAATATTGATTTAATGCCAATAATAGCCATATGCAGAGCATCATACATGCAGCAAACCTCACTGTCCTCCCTGCTCCCTCCCACAGCTTCAGTAAAGGCTCATTTTATGAAGATTACAGTGTAAATCTCTAGAAGTCATTTTTCAGGCCAATTATTCTGCTGGTGAAATGGGATTTCCAAGTATGACTGTTTGATATATTCTGGCAGTGATCTCTTAGTTCATTTATTGTATAAAAGGTCTATCTAAAGGACATCAAGATAACCATGCCAAACAAGTCCCACACACTACAGCTTTCTCAGGTTAAGATGACTAAGCAGCAGCATTTCCACAACGTAGTTTTAGAAAGCACAGGGTGAAAGTGCTTTTACATTAGTAGCACCTAAATAGCTGGTAAAGACCAGACATGAAAGGCTTGCTTTTGGGGTGAGAGGAGGAAACAGACTACAGGTATAGAAGTATTTTGCCACAGTGCTTAGCAGTTATGCCACCTCTAATTTGTTTAACAAAGATGGACTTAAATTTAGCAGTCCAGCCAGAGATACTTGATAGGGATGATGGCAATAGTGGCATTCAGCAGCGTACAGATCAGTTTCAAATGGTGACTCCAGCAATCAGATAACTTCAGAGAGACAAGAGTAAAATGAGAGGATGTGCGACATACACAATTTCATTATCAGTAATAAAACATGAAATCTGGCTCTTAAAATGATGATTTTGTTATCATTTTACTTGCTTGGTTTTGTTTTCCTAAAGACTTGCATTTTGATGCATGAACAGTCATTTCATTTTTAGCTAAGCTGCCTTCAGTCAAGCACTTAGTCTTGTGAGCTGGTCAGTTCTACTTCCATATTGCTTTCCTCAGCTTCAGTTATCGGTGATGTTTCTGCTGCCAGGGAGTTAGTTTGTGGCTTTATAAGTCACCTTGTCCTCAGCAAATGAACTAGTTCTAACGTAATGAGCTGGCCCTAACATAAGATTACCAGAGCAGCATCGTTATGAAAAGTGTTTCATGATACAGTAGCATAGAGGTAACATTCTCTGCAGGTTAAACTCCTTTGAAACAAACAGCTTGAGCTACAGCCTTTGCTGTTCAGCATTGAGTGATGAATGTGCACAGATTATTAGTGCACTAAAAAAAAGTGGTACATTAACGAAGAATGGTGGTTCACAGGTATGACAATGACCTTAATTACAATGATTACATGAGACAAGATCATATCAGGTCTCATGGTCTTGTTGCTTTGAGATGTGGAAGGCAGATATGGGATTTGTCATTAGAGGGGAAAAAAAAAATAAAAATCTAAGGCAGGTTTATATGCTCAGTTAACAAGCCACCTAACATCCAGTTTTGGGTTACTTACTACTTTTTCAAACCTTTAGCACATTGAGATTGGTCATTGACTGAATTTTCCTCACTCTTTAAAGTTTCAGCTAATATGAGTGGTCATGTGAGTGAAATGGGAAGTAGGTCTAGTGTTTTCAGCAGACACATCAGTGCCACCGTGATTTGATCAGAGATTGGCGGACAAGGGGATATGATGGAAAGAGATAGATGTGGCCTGATATGGGAAAAAAGGCAGCTGTTACCCAAAAGCTCTGTGACTACATTATCATAGAAGCTGAACCAGCTCTAACACAGCCTGCTCACTGTGAACCAAGCAAAAAATGACTATGATTGCTAGACAGAGACAAGGGAAAGGGGGAGGCAATAATGTGCAATGAAGGGTGAAAGCAGCAGAGATTGATATGAAGAGCAGAGAGAGTAGGAGAAACAAATGACACATCTTTGTTTCTCACTCTCAGAAGAACTCATCCTTTTAACCTAGCTATAAGCACATGAAGATTGCCAGGTCATGCACTAAAACCTGAAAGTTGCACTGCCCTTGTAACTTACTTTCTGCATTAGGCATTTCTGCATAACTTGTAGTTAATACCACAATATTATTTTTTCCACAATACATTTGTTATACACTAGTTACTTAATGGTTTGCTGAGTGTTAACCCCCAGAGTAATTTCTTGAATGAGCTAGAAGATGCGTAGTGAGCAATGCAAGAAATTGCAGGAAGAAAAAGATAATGTCATGGTTAAGGAAGATAAGTGTCACTCTGAGAACTATAGCCTGTTTCTACATGTAAAGTTGATTTCTAATATAAAGATGGGGTTCATATTTGCATTCAAATATTCGTATTTGCACTCATCTCAAACTTCAGATCTCATGACTAAATTCTTACATAGCTTACAAAGACAGCTTAACACAGAGATGTTAATTTTCCAAAATGACAGACAGAAGTAACCAGCATTTCTTGCAAAAACTTAAAAAATACTACCTTTTGAATATAGCAAAGCTTTGCAGGATTGGTCTAACAAATACCCAGGACATCCATCTTTACAAACGCTACATCAGAACACTATCTTCTATATAAGTATTTCTAAATTCTTCTAGAATACTTATCATAAGGGTTTTTTTGGTTCGCATGAAAACATATAGTTCTTTGGGCTTCAGCTTTTAACAATGAGTAAAGAGACAATGCTAACTAGCATCAGCAAACTCTCTTTCGTACTGATGACATTACACATTATCCACCCACATGAAATATTAATATAATTCAGGGAACTGAAATCTCTGTTACATCTCCTTGACTCTGGCACTGATCCTACAAGTCTACTTCTTTTAAGAAGGTTCAGTAATCCATATCCATGATACTTACATTCTCTGTCTCTTTGCCAGACACCCAGGTTTTTAAACAGATTAAAAGTTTTTCATGCTGCACCATACTCCATAATGCACCAGGTTCAGCATATTAATGCCATTATTTGCAAAAAATATTAAATTTTGCAATAAAACTGATGCATTACTATATTCCTGCTTCACCCTGTAAGTGCTTCAAGGCTTAAGGCTCGTTCTGATTAGATGTTGCTTATCTTAGCCTGTACAACCACACTTTAGAACAACTAAGAGCTAGTGGTTTTATGAAATATGAATATTCAGTAAATCTCCCCACAAAACTGAAAATTAAACTTCTCTACTTAAACGTTTCTCATTAAAGTTTAAAGCTGGAAGAAATGAGATAAGAAAAAAAAAAAGTAGAAACGTTCCCTTGTATTCAGACTAGGAACACCAAAACACCAGAACAAAATTGCCTATGATTTGTGATGTCACTTTCTTTGTATGCTCCCTTCCATGTGCAAAAGGTGTCTTTAAAGACTTCTGAAGAGTCAGAAAAAAACCAAACCAACTCAAGGTCCTCTTCAATGCAGAGGAAATACCAAAAACCAGTGAGAAAAGTCAATGAAAATCACCACAAGAAAATAATGTTACCAGCAAACTGAATCCATTACATTGTGCTCATGTATGTTACACCTGGTGTAATTTGTTTTGACAACAGCAGGAAAGTGGAATCAAACTAGGGGAAAGATCAAGGGCAGATTTTATTGATAGGAGACTGTGGCTCAAGTGTGTGCAAGAACACCACTGAACTTCACTGAAGGAAAAAAAAGAGAGATGAAAATATAGCTAGAAGAAAAGGATGTCATTATGCAGATGCCTTGTTCAGAAAGAAGCAATGAGTATTGTTTACCTGTGACAGTTTTACCTTACCTTCCTAGGTCAGGCATAGGGTCAGGTGTTGTTCAGAAGAGGAAGTCATGCTTTCCTCTTAAGCATCTCTTCACAGGTAGCGGTCTGTGCACTAATGCTTGCTGGCTCTGACACTTTCAGGGAGTGGATCTATGTTGACACGTATACTGTTCCTACAGTACTGTACTGTAAAGTGGCAATGCAAGTTGTGGAAAGGACTGGTTTGCATTACCTTTATCAGTAGGCTAACTGACTTTAACCAGTTGCTTTGAGTGCCATTACATGGTTTTATGAGTTGCTGATAGAATAGAAATTTTATGTTCCTGTAGCTTATGCATCTTGGTAGCTTTTTTTACATTCACCATACCTGTACAATACATATATAAGTAGTTTTTCAGTAAAGCCATTTTACAGAATTTGCAATCCTCAGATAAATAGGAATTGTGTGCTATAACTACAGTATTAATGGCTCTATCCCTTATTCTGAAATTAATAAGGTTTTAAATCTGATTTCAAAGACTGCAGCTTTTAGCCTTCAAATTGAACTGTGACAACAGTATTTGCTTAAATACTTTTAAATCACAATAACACTGGATTTTACAGCTTTTACAGCTATAGTACTAATGTGGGGGGGAGGAGTCTGCACCTTTATATAAAAAGAACTTCTTCCTCTCCAATGCATAGTATGTCAAAGGATTTAGAACAGATGTGTTCATTCATCAGTTTTAATACATTAGCCAAAGATGCTAAGAATCAGCAGGTTATGTATTCATCTCTCCTTTTACTCCCAAGATATTCCTCACACATATCAGGCAGTCTAGAGATGGGAAAAAGGTTATGCATGAGAGCTAGGAAACCATGAATTACTTTTTATGTCCTCAAGAATTCCTAAAACAAACACAAAAAACACCTTTATATTGCAAATCTAGCTATAATATAAGCAGGATTCTAGCATTTCTAGTGGCAATCTATACCAGGGTAAGTCATGATACAGAAGTCCTGAAAAGTGACATAGACTTTGTTTCATCACCATATCGTGTCTGGGGAGAGTCTTTAGAGCTCTTGGTGCACTTGCTGTTCAAAGGAAGTCTGTCCTGAAGTGACAGAGTATGTCTAAACTGGAGCTACCACCAGCTAGAGGAGTTCATTCTGACCCATTCCTCTCAGAGAAAGAATAAGCAACCTTTGGGTCTTCATAAGTGGTGGTAGCAGTATTTAACAGTTTCCTATCAACCTAACCTTGAAAATAATGACAGAATAATGAATCTGAAAGCAGTTCAAACTAATGTAACTGTCAGTAACTTCATGCTAAACAACAAAAGCAATAATAAAAGCACTCTACTAGTCACACACTTGAATGAAATATGTGGAAAAGATCTAATCAATAGGTTGCCTAGTGAGATAGTAAAAACTGAACTCTTATCATTGCTCTATTTTATTCTCAGCTAATTTTTTTATTTATTTTATTTTTTACTTGACACAGCCTGGCCATGCCAAAAAGCTCTTACAGAGTTCAGCTTGAGGTCTGTCATTAGCATCTGCTCTCATGCACCAGAAATTCTCTCTTTCCTGGCTTATTTCCACTGATTAAATACTTGAGGTTGACAGGGTTTCCCCCGCCCTCCTCTCCCCTTAAGCTAATAATTATCTTTCAGGTATTTTTTTTTTTTAATATTGGACATAGTAAAGGTTTAGCCATTTAATATCTGCAGAATTCTCATGGTCTGGTTGTCTAACATGGCCCAATGTTGATGTGTTCTTTCTTTCCCCCCCCCTGCACAGGGAGAGTTTCACCTCTGCCTTTACTATTTCATTGTTAAATAAATATTAACCTAGTCCCTTACCTCTGCTGCAGAACCTCCGTCCCATCCTTTTTATATCTAAAAAAAGTCTGACTGTAATATAATCACAATCTTCAAGTCTCAAAAGCTTTAAGTCTGTGTTACAGTCACTCCCAATTGCATTTGAACTCATTTTCTCTACGGAAACTTAACAACCTTGCCACGTCAGCAGCTTTGCCTTATTTCTTGGAGCACTGGGAGTTACCCGATTTATGAATATGAACTCTTTATGGCTTTGAAAATGCTGCTTTAGATAGGCACATCTTCAGTATGTTTGTCCAACAGTGTTCTCCCTCTCCTCTCCTCCCTTTCTTCTGTCTCTCTGGCACTTTGGTAGAATCTATCATGAATTAAGGAGGCTGGCTTAATAGGAACAGGAAAACTATGTGTACAAAACCGTACTCAGTTTCCAGTAAATCTGATATGAACCAATAAAGCTGAAAAGTTTTTACAAAATAAAAAAAAGACTGAATCTATTCTCAGCTGGCATCAACTCTTTTCATAACTCACTGTCTAATATTCTAACAAAGCATAGGGAATGAAGTCACACATCAGAAACTGATCTCATTCTCCTACACATTTCAAAAGAATTAAATAACTAAGGTCAAACAAGTGATGAGCTGAAGAGAATATTTTTCCTTCTCATCCCCTCCCCAGTCACTTTCAACATTTTTAAGTTTAAAAGGACTTTGCCCCGCAAATCATTCAATACAAAAAGTTTTGTACAAGCAATTGGCTAGATTTGGCCAGAAGTTTGTGTGTCATTCTTTCTTGAAGTATACTCTTCCCTTGGCTTGTTTTTTGTTTTTTTTAAAGTCACTTCCTCCTATAATCTACTTTATGACCTAAGCATGAAAATAAACAACCTTCACAATCATGGTGATTCATTGTATAAGCTTTCTTCTAGCATTTTCAGAGAACAGACTTGAGAGTAAGAACCCTATTAATACCTCATAGCTTGTTTTATGGAGAATTTTGATTGCTGATTTTGTAAGACAAAGTTGGACTAATACTTTGAAAAACAGTTTGCAAAACAATAATTTTGACACTTCTACTTCCTGACGTTTTGACAGTGCAACTACTCCTCCAAACAGGAAGAACTTCTTCCTGTGGGTAGTCTCATTAGGATGAATGTACAAACAAAAGCTTACCAAGCACTTCTTTAACTTTAGCTAAGCACGTTGGAAAACATGCTAATTAAAACTAGTATTTAACACAACTCAGCATTCAGCATAGCCAACGACTTTTGTGCTTAATATTTAAAAAGAAAAATTATCACTGTCAGCTGATCACAATTGGTAAGGGTATCACCAAGCTAACTCAAACTAGTTTATACTATAGCTAACACAAGACTTCGCCCTTTACTGAGCCTTTATTGCTATAGTAGCCAAGACTTAATTTTGTGCTACAGACAAGTAGTGTTGGGAGGAATGGTTCCACATCAGTCTTTAAAGATCAATATGAACCAATTTTGCCTACAACTGCATAAATGCAAATTCTAATATAAACTTACAAAGCTATAATGTCATTTTTGTTTTATGTACATAAAATTAACTATGTGATAGATGCGTTAGACTGGAAACAAATTAAAGCAAGTATTCCTCTATTTGTCTACAAGAAATTAGAGTTACAGCACTATTAATCCACAGTAATGCCTCACTTGAACAGGTTTGTTGTGTTTAACACTGATGTATTGCAATTCAGAAACTTCTGTAATTTTTTTTTTTTACCTTTAGTCACATTACTAAAACAGTTTTTAGTAAAGATTAACTCATAATCTGTGTGCATAAGCACGCATACACTATAAAATGTAGTGAAAATATTATCATAACCAAAACAGTAACCATTTAAAGCAAATTATGGTATACAAAAACAATTTGTAAAATATCACAGAGTACAGACTGTATGTTGATACAAAAGCAACACTTTTCAGGAAAGTGTTAAGCGCATGTTTAATTTACTCGTGTTCTGTTGAACCCAACAAGAATTAAGTTCCAGCTAGAAGTTAAGAGCTTCCTTATATGCTTTTCTGAATAGGATCTATGTCAATAAGCAATATTCTATTCTCCGACTATCTTGAGGAGTCTGAGGATATTTAAAAAAAAAATCCAAGGCAAGACAAAAATTTAAGAAATAGCACATAGGAGTCTTCTTGGCCTGCGTCTAACTTCTTCATTTTTTAATGTGAATTTACTGCTCATGAAAGGTGTCAGATTAAGAACCCTCAGGCTGAAGTTATCTATACAGCCACAGACATGTAGCGCATCAGCAGCAGCATTGTCAAATTTCCCCTTAAAATGCACTTCCTTGAAGCCAGAGTTTACACACTGCTAAAGAAATGTGGGTTTTTTCTTTTTTTATATTTATTTTTAAATTCCAGGAAAAAGAATGGAAAGCGATTTTCATGAAGGAAGGAGTCTACTTTCTAGTGTTAAGGGGGTTTCAGATTACATGTACTTGTGCAAGTAAATACTTTTGCATAATCTTACCTGAGCAACTGTGTTATTTTGAAATCGGACACTTAAAAGTGTATTGACAAGATCTGGTCTTAAATTGTCAGTCTCCCACGGTGCATTATCTCACTTTTTTCTGTGCAAAGCTCAGTCTCCCCATTTAATAAGTACCAACCTCCAGGGAGGACTGGGGCTAAAAGGTACGATTCCCCAGGTGCACAAGCCCAAAAATTTATATGAAAGTGCATGTTTGTGGATTCAACCATTACTTGCTCCTAGGTGATTACACTCATCATCACTGGGAAGTTAACACCTAATGAGCCAAGAGGCAAATGGGAGACAACCTTTTACAAGCTATGCTTTCTGCATGCCAGACCTCACAGGCAACAGAAGTAATACAGCAAAATGCTTTCGATTCACGGGAATTGCCACAACCACATCTTTCACGTACTAGCACAAACCCATCTATCCTGCCAAACACCAATCTTTAGACTATTCAAAAAGCACATTCTAGAGAAACATAAAATGCTGCCTATGACAGTCTCCCAATCTAAGGATTTTACAATTTGCAATGCATACCTGTGTCACTTTAAGAGCTCTCCTGAATATCTTTTTGTTCATTAATAAAGGAAATGCCAAACCTTTTTAAAAAAAAAATCCATCAAATAAGCACCCAGACTGATGCACCACAGCTTTGTGCAGTTTCATTGTTACCAGTGCCAAGAAAATGAAAACTGAGAACATTTCCTGCTTTACACCTGCCTAACATTTAAGTAAGGTTTTTATTACCTGCAGTATGGTACTTCCCAAAGAATTTCAGTAAGACCACTGCTCCTTTTTCCCAAGTATTGTACCAGCACACTTGGACATACTCCCTGACCATGTATACTCAATTTTAAACACTTAGTCTTACTACTTCAATTTCAACATTTGAAGTTAGGCATGAGAGTGTTTACTGGGTCAGAACTTAAATCATTTTGCAAATGCACAATTAAGAGGGAAATGTTGAACCGCAGTTAGGTTACTGGTGCTATGGATGGGTTTTGCCTTGAAGCTAGAACTAATGTCTGAAGTTTCCTAACCTTTAGGGATATTCTGTGATGCATCTCATTACAGAAACTGAAGCCAGCTATAAATTGCAGACAGAAATGAAAGCCACATGTGTCAAAGGGCAGAGAAGCATGTTGCAAATATTCTGGTAAAGAAATAAAAATTTAATCACATAGAAGAGTTCGGTTTGATTAAGAAGTAAAATTGTGAAGCATAATGTATAGGATTGTTAAGTTTGAAATGTAGCCATAGAAACTTTAGGAACTGTGTTAAGTGTGACTATAGGAACCTTAATATTGTTAAAGTTTGAAATAGCTAACCATAGAAACCTCACCAGGAATTTACTGGTCTTTCTATATTTTGTTTCAAGAAACTAAGGAAACCGTCATGGACACCGGTTTGCTGCTTGGAAACCCCATTACCCTTCCCATCTTGATTTAAGTATTGAAGATTCCAATCAGTAGAGCTAAGTTTAACTGACCAATGATTGTTTTTAAATAAGAATATTGATAAGGTTATATAATCAAAGGACCAATCATTATAAAAGTTAAATTTAAGAATGAGCATAGTATGCATTTTTATGTAAAGAGCTTATGTAACAATGTCCTGACAGAAAAAGTCTATAAAAACTGATAGATTTTGATACTAAGTTGGACACGCCTTTGGAGGAGCAATCCCCCGTATCCCCAGCGCTGCAATAAACAAAGTGCCTGCTTCTTAACTTCACATTGGCGTTAAGGAGTTTTATTCTGGATTTTGGTAACAAGCACAGAATATATTAGGTTTGATTTGCCTCTTCATTTCAACGATTAGCAATTTGGGAAAATCTCAGACACCATCCCAAATTGCAGGTTGGAAGGAACTTCTGCAGGTCACTTGGTTCAACTCCCTCACAAACTCTCAAGGCAATCTGTTCTAGAGTTTCATCACCCTCATGGGGAAAAAATAGGAGGGAACTAAGGAAGTCCTTGGCAGATCACCTTTTCGACAGTGCTGCAGACAGCTATGTACAGAAATGTAGTATGTATGTCAAATACATTGCAGAAATATTTTAAACATTAACACAACCTGATAACTGAGTAAATGGGAAAGACTCATGATTTGTAACTCCACATGTTCTAGTTTAACTTAAGGCATGTCAAATACCTGTATCATGGTTTTAGTTTTTTTAAATCTGTGGAGATCACTAGAACTTCTATTTCTATCCACACTTCTATCAAATGAAGCATTAGCCACACTATGCTAGATCTCTACTTTTTATTCAATATGTGATAAAACATAAAAATCAATATCTATCAATAATAAAAGACCAGGAGTGCCATAAAGCAGATCTTTTGTCATATGCTGGCCTTCTGCTATACTGAAAACCAGGTAAATTACTTGATAAATTGATACATGGTAGCCAAACAAGAGGGCCAACCAGCAGCAAGGAAATTGCTACAGTCCATTTTATTCAGTCACATTCAGTAGATCTTAAGCTAGACATTCAAATATGTGTCTATAGAGAACCTGAAAATATTAAAAATCTTTGATAATTCAGGCCTCGTTCAATCACCTTAGCAAGTGTTCAGGCTTTCTAGAAGGGATTGAGGACAGCCTACAAAACTATGCTAGGAGTTTTAAGAGCCTATTGATGTACTCCACTCAGCTCTGTACATACGAGCTAAGAATTGGAAGCATTACTGTTATGCAAGCCCAGTGCAGCAGCCAGGATGGGTCTTCCTCAGTGCTATGCATGAGCTACAAAGCCTGCATCTCAGAAATATTTGTTAGGCAAGACGTGATGCCATTCAGCCATGACTATGACTATTGTCATTGCTGAGCTGATTAAGTCCACAATGCACTCTTGCCGGCTTGCTTAAGGACCTGCACATTGTATTCATAGCGGGATGATGACGCTCTAAGGTATTTGAAAACCAAGCCATTTGAGAGCTAAAAAATGAATTTAGGTCCCCGCCTTTAGATATCTGTGTTTAAAATTTGATGGTTTAACATAAACAGACAAGTAGTCCTCAGGCTAAGAACAACAGATTAGAAAATAATCCTTTAGAATGGAAACGCTCTAACAGACTACATGCAAACCTCTAATATGTTATCCCAGTTTGGTTTTTATTTAATGGCCTGTACAGAATCAAGGGAGGGCTTGGACACTGTCTGCCACTGTACCAGGAGGAATTTTGTCTTCTGTCTACTTGGCATACTCTGTAATAGATTAAAATAGGTCTGCTTGTGCCTCTGGATATAGTCTGATACAATTATAGAATCTTTCTCTCATAAACAGGATGAGTAGCTTGCAGTGAAAAAAAATCATAACTTTCCATCTGATCAAACCCATTTCCAAAATGTCAGTGTATCTTTCCCTTAAAATATGTTATTTAAAATTATAAACAAACTCATGAACCCATGTTTCTGCTAAAAATAACATAAAAGTCTGTCTTCCTGCACAAAATACATGATTTCAAGGATTCTAAACAAAAATATGTTTAGAAGGTGTTATAATCAGGCCATAGCTTCATATGTGAAAAACATTGTTAGTTAGAATCCTGTAAATATCTATTTTTGTTTTCCAGAAAGGTTAGGATTTTAAACTAGCATTGCTGTTTATCCCGATTTGGTGTTAATCTTAGTATTCCAATGTTTAAAAGGCCATCAGATCTTCTGTCATTTTAATACAAATGCTGTCTGTGGCTGTGACAGCATTTGGCATAGATGTATTTTGTCATGATATTTTTGATAACCCCAAGTGTGTTTCTCTAAATGTGTTAAAAATTTATACAATTTCTCTTAACAGATTCCACACAGAGGAGATTAAGAAACAGGTTTCATCAGGATAGCACTAATGTTTATCTATAAAGTTCTCTTCTTCAGGGTTTCTAAAAATTCCTTGTCAGCAACTGCCTGAATTTCTAAAGGTGTCCTATCAACACTTTATTATATTTTTTGACATAATAGCAGAGACTGTTACATTAGTTCTATAAGCTAGTTTAGCTTCACTACAGCAAAAGAAATATTTTCCTGTATCCATACCCTTTCAGTCATGAGCCCTCCACGTATAGGTTAGCAATGTGCACTAAATGCTGAGACATATTGACTTCAGTGGGAGTTACAACACCGCATTCACTCAATACACCCATAAAGGCGATATTGGCTGTTGCAAGTGAATGGAGCAATCTTTATAAGATAAAGGCATAGGAGACAGGGACTCAGAGACATAACAGCCAGGTAAGCTAAGGCATAGTGAAATTAAGGAAAGGCACACAGGAGACTCCACAAGAAAAATGAGGTATTTTTCTCATGTGGAAGGGAAGTTGAAGTTTAAAAGGGGTGTTTCTGGTAATAAAATACCTGGAGAATTGAGAGCCAGTAAAAGTGACACTGGTCACCTTGCAAGCATTGCTATGGAGACAGCAAGATACCAGATGTAAAAATCCTTCCAGACAGGATAGGTCAGGGTATCCTTAAACAGAAAACAACAATAAATTCACAACATTCCCAAAAGACTTCAGGGCTTTGCTATACAAACCAGTCAAAACTTTTGCACTGACTAATATATCAAACTACTTTATCATGTTTAAACAGGTCTGCACAGTATCTGATATACTAGCAGCAGCCCAGCAACAACAAATGGCAAGTCACAGACCATTCTAATCACATTTCATATTTTTGAAATGCTCCCATAACTGCACGCCAATATAACATCATATAAACTAAATTGGTTTAAGAAGATAATTTAATTCAATAGCAGTACTTTAAAAAACAAACAAACAAAAAAAAACAAAACATGAAAAAAAAGCAGGCCTGTAAGCCCATTAACCTAGCAAATTTTTCTAAGATGTAAGTTTCCACTCAAGAGCTTATGGAGTAACCACAAAAAAGGAGGTCAGCAGTAAGTATCAAACTCAAGAACTCTTTCATAGCATACTTCATTGTTGTTTAGTTTAGGGTCATGGAACTAAGTTGGCTCTCAGAGGAAAAAAGCAGTGACAGTTTTTACAAAGCAAATGATTCTTGCATGTCCTAACAGAGTGAGTGTATGCTAGAATTTATTCTTCTTCACTTGTATTTGCTATACACAAATCACTGTATTCTAAGATGCATGCAGTAACTCGTTGGCTAGCCATAACTGATGCTCTGTAGAGCAGGTGGAAGGAACTGGGAATGTGATAAGTCTTACAGGTTTTTCTTTGAATAATCTAACTACAATTAGCATGTCAGGATGAATGGAAACACTGAGAAGTCATAGAGCTGCAGATGATTGCCTCATATCTACCTAGACATTAAATGTTACTTTAGGTCTGTCTGACGGTTGGTATTTCCAAAGGCACCCAAGAGTATAAAACACCTGAAGTCTCACACAGCTTGAAAAAGTTAATCATCCAACTCACTTGCGCTTCCTTTCACATGAATTTTGGCTCAATACTATGTCAAAATACTCTGAAGTACTGAGAGCTTGTTTTCCTATGCATGTATTCCTTCCTTCAATACCAAGGGAAACTATGTAAATAAAGAGACTGCATTTCTCAAACAGTAAGTTGCTCCACAGTGCCCAGAGAAATGCAAAGTTTATTTTACAGCTAACTTACTGGATTTCCGATTATTTCACCTAAAAAAAGGAAGAGAATGAGCAGTATTTAAAAAAAAAAAAAAAAAAAAAGTGTTTAAAGCCAGTAGGTAAATAGATAAATTAAATTCTATTCCAAAAAACATTCTGCACAGTGAAAGCTATGTAATCACTTAATATCTTTTCAGTAATAAAAATAGTACAAAAGCAGGTGTTATGCATAATACACTTTAAGTTTAATTAAAACTGAAAGAAAAACCAACAACAAACCCAGAAAAAACAGAATTGCTTTCAACTGAAGCAGCAGCCACTTGGTCCGGGGCTAAATTTCCTGTAAAAAAGCAAAATCTGCTTTCATTTACATCTTTGCAACTCCACTGACGTTCAGTGAGGCTGAAGAGTCAACTACAGAATATAATTTGGAGGTCATGTGCAAAGGGTCTGAACTCCACTTTTCCCATCAATATTTTTTTTGAAACTCGTAATTACAGTAACACTTTCTCCTTCATCACCCTGACTTTGATATCCCCAAGAATAAGAAAATGAGACAGATGAAAGCTGATCACGAGTTCTACTACAGTAAGCAAATTTTAAAAGATGATACCTCATAAGACCTCTTCAATTGTACAAAGGATCTTCCAATTTCCTTTAGGAAAGGCCTGAATCTTAGAGGTGCTCAGCTCTGCCACTAGTACTTATAATTTGAGTCTCAACGTTTTCCTAAGATGTCAGCATTTTCTTATTATATCTATAGGGCATATTTGCATTATGCTTAGTGCGAGGCATTTACATCATCTATACCCAAGTTAGGAAATACAAACAGTATTATATGTAGAATCATGTCTGGTATGTATTCTTTAGGCAAACAGACAGATGGCATTGATGTAGAAACAGAAATGAGCATCTATACCAAAACAAAGATATGTTGTGCACATGAAATGCCCTAGAGGATTGACATACAAAGGGAAACCTCATGACCTATCAAAATTAGAATCTCAGACTACAAGAGCTAAGGTAGGAGAGGTGATCAAAATTCTCTAGTTGCTAGGCATTTTATGGAAAGAGGCCACATTCACTCATCTTATTAAAATTCATGGAAATTGAAAATATCCAAAAGCCCAGGAGGGGTGGGGTCAGAAAATCTATTTCACAGAACTGGGAAGCTTACTCTAAATTCACCTTGAAAGCACTTTCCCCATCACAGACTTCCCGAGAGCCTTTTCATTTCTCTCCTACTTAGGAGATAATTATAGAACTTTTTTTCCTCCCTGACTAATGCATACAGAAGGGGGTCACTTCAGCATTTTATGTAGATTATCATGGTTTGTTCTTAACTACATCTTTGTTGGAAATTATTTCTCCTTTGCTCTCTCTCCAACTCATCTAGCAAACTTAATTTTTATTTCCTTCTTTTTCCCATATCACATCCTCTGGCTGTGTCAATTGATACCATAACTGCTTTAGTATTAAATATTGTTGAACCCAGCACTTCTGTTTTCCTCTTTTTCTTTGCTTTCTCTTTTAATTTTAAATTTACTGTTGTCAGGAAACAATGACGCTCAGCCACGGGGATGATAAAAGAGGGACATTAATCGAAGGCTATGGAGAGCCTTCCTCTTACGGATAAAACTTCTAAAAGGTACAAATCCAAAGGGAAAGACTAAATACCTCCTAAAAGGATTTCTAAGGGTACCAGAATCATCTGAGGTTTTTAAGATCATCACAGTCATTTCAGGCAGGAGGAACCTAGCTTTAGAGTTTAGATTGCCACTGCTGGATACCTGGCTCGTGTGGTCTGATCTGGCCCTTGCAGCTTCTGGCATTTTTAATTTCTTGTACAAAGTGAGACTAAGAGGAAGATGTGATGGGAAATACTGCATTTCCACATCAGGGAAGTCTGCCTTCTCATAACACTACTACAATAGTACAACAGCATTGTTCCATGCTCAGGCACCTCCCCTGCCTTGGGAGCTTATTGAATTTAAGACTTCTTAATAGCTAATAAGCACAGTGTTTTCAAGATTAAACCAAGGCTCAGACATCATTTAACAACAGAAACAATGTTGTTTTAGGCAAGTTAGAAGTAAAGTCAAGATGCCTAGGGTTTGTTTTTTTTTTTTTTTTTTGCTAGTAGCTCAGCTTTATTCTTAAAAAGAAAGCTGGGACAGGGTAGCTTTTTTTTTTTTTTAACTGCTTTTCCAGTATTGGATAAAAATTGCAAGACATGAACAGTAGCAGTACTGCAGCAACCAGCTTGCTAAGTATATCCCAAAGACTTAGCATCCCAAATAGAAGTAGCAGATTTCTGCATAACTCATCACACGTTTTTGCAAATTATATTGATGGTCAATAACAGACCAACAGTATTCTTCCTGAATTCACCAATCATGCATAATTGGTAATAAAGAAAAAAATGAAACGTTCTTTCACGAAGAAGCTTTCAGTATTTCTTTATTAAGAGATGATGTAAGAATAAAGACTTTCTACAAAGCCCTCAGAAAGGTGAGCCACTTTGGAAATAAACAGACACAGCTGTGACTAAATCAGCCAAATCACACATTGCCAAAAGATTTTGCCTGCGAGGTATTAAGAACAGGTTTTTCCTCAGTCCACCTGTCCTGCTTTATACATCATTCACTCAGCCAGCTGCATAGCCCTCTCTCATTCCCCCAAGAAAAATTCTTCATGATTTCAATAGTAGTTGTTGAAGATGCTTTTCTACATCTAAGATAATATAAACATTAAAGGCTATAAGTATTTTTATATTCATAAGTGGCCCTAAAAGAGAAACTTTTTATATTTATCAAGCTTAAGCCTGAGGTCCTTTCTGGGCCCCAATGGACAACGTTCACACCACTGAGTCCTAAGAAAACTAAAGCAGCACCCAATGTTTTTCTCTTTGCTCCTGTCTGTCATCCTGGCTTTAATTTCTCCCTCTTTCAGAATCCTATCTGGTACATGGAGGAGGCTTTTTCAATAAATCAATACTGTAATAAAATATGACTGCCTCTATGTACTCCACATATTAAGCGAGTTTCTCTTACACAGATAAAAACATGCACCTTATGCTCTGTATTTGACATTCATTTTTAATAACAGATGTTAATAAAAGAAGCACCTGGCAAAAATGTGAATCTGAAATAGCACAATATTAAATCTTGTCTGCTTTGACAATATTTTTCTGATGAGGCATAATAGCTAATCAATTTAATTTGGTTTCAGAAAGAATGACAGCATTTTGTTGTTTTCAAAGTATGCTTTTGAAAAAGAATAACCATCTGAAAGAAACTGCTATGAGAATAGGCATGTTAAGTAATAGCTATTATTTTTTTTTGTCAGCAAAATGGAAGGCAACTGTTTTCAGCAAGACTGAAATTAGCAGCTTATCCATGAAAAATGTAAAAAACAAAACCAAATCACATGCTTTCTCCTAAAATTGTTATAGCATTATCATAAAATCAACTGTTTTCAGCAAGACTGAAATTAGCAGCTTATCCATGAAAAATGTAAAAAACAAAACCAAATCACATGCTTTCTCCTAAAATTGTTATAGCATAAATATCCCTGTAGCACCTATATGGAAAACAATACATACATGATAAAAGTGCTCCTCAGCACATGTACACACAAAGACCAAATTCCAAAATGTTATGTTTAAGAGCAGAATTTTCAAGTCTACTTTTGTGTCTCACATTTACCCCATGAAATTAGTAAAAAGAGAAGGCAGGGAAAGAAAAGCCAAAACATAAGAGACTCCTTGAGAAATACCAACAACCAAAAAATATCTGCGTGTTCTGACAATTACCATCATCCCAAATGGGCTTTGCTAATCCAGGGATAGGCCTCCTGACAGAAGCTGCGACTTGAATCACTGTCTTTTAAGCTACGCTCTCTTCTGTCCTCACAAAAACAACACTAAAGAGTTGTAGAGTTCCTAAAACCACAATCAATCAACATCATTACAGCATATGCTTCCATTTTACACCAATGACTTACCCAGATATTTCCATCTTGGTGGTATGGTTTCCAGTTTCTCCCTGTATCACTATAGAGCATCCGATACTGAGTGACCCAGTCAGAACTGCTATACCTGCCTTGAGTCGCAATAGCACTGATCTGCTTCCTGCTCCCAAAATCCACCTGCAGCCATTGGTAATGATCACTGTCTGATGGAGACCAACCTCCTGCACCTGTTGGGTTGAAACAGAAGAGAGAGATTTAGACCCCAAACACTTGCTTTGAAGTGAACACATCATGAAGATGCTGATTGCTGGAATGCAGCCCAGCTGAGAGCAGTATAATACCAAAAAAACTTGAACACATAAAAAAGAAATATGATTGCATATTTTTTTTAAAAATGCATCTTTAGCACAGCCTTCAAATGCATTAACTCTCTTGCCTTAATCATTTTATGATATAATTATAATGATTTAATGAGCTGCTTGCTAACGAATCAATTTATAATGCCTTAATTACAGTTTATTAGTTTTTGCCAAATCATAATTGTTCAAGGGTTGACCAATTTGCCATGAAATCCTTTGTCAGAGTAAGTTGGCACAAATCAATAACAATCTTTGGATTTTGTATGCCTTTTCAACAGCATTTCACGTTAAAGAGATAATATAGATAAAACACAAGGAAATAAGAAGGAGCTCTCTGCTTTCCTATGTTTCACTATAGCGCACAAACTGAAAGATCTACCAGAAGAATTGAAAAAGGAGCAGGTACTGCAGGGCTGGATCCAGTTTTAATCTGTTGGGTGTGCAAGCTGTCACAGATTACATTGGCAGATGCCTCACGGAAGTGTGATTGCTCTTTATAGGTCTATGAGTTAACTTGGCAGTAATACTATTAACAATATTCTTCTCGGCCGCTAGACTACATCGAACTGTTCTAAATAAAGAAGGTCAATGATACACAGATAAATGTATTATTAAGACATTAATCCAATTTCTTATTCTTCTGAAATAAAAAAAGGGAAAAATTGTAGTTGGATACCACAGAGAATGATAAAAATTCTAAGATATTATAATGATATATTTACTATAATGGTAAGTATTAGGAAATACATGAAACATCAAAAAAAAGTCTATCAATACAGAGAAAAAAGTGGAGAATCATTCTCTTTATATTCATAACAGACGTTAAGATGCAGAAAAGAACTTCACAGACTTAAAGAGATTACAGGGTTTTTTTTTGCTTTTCTGTTAAGCTTGAACCAAATACATGGCCTGGCGCACTATGAAATCACATAGTCTAGTCCATGGGCCAATTTCTGTTGCTTTTCATTTCATTTACAGACTTCAATTGATGTCACAAACCTAGCCTGCTTGCCAAGTGAGAAACTCTTTGTTAAACTGCGTCTTATATACTCCCATCATTAGGCGGCAGCATTGCCTCAATCTTAGACAATTCTAAACCATTCAGTTGCTACAGGTGTTAACGTTTGCAGGTCACAGGACATTTTAATGTTGTGATATCAATGGGATCATTTGATGTCATAAGTGGTTGCCTTTCATTGTAACTAAAAGTGTAGCACTATGCCAATGACATCTAATTTGTTAAAATTTTTAAGATTTACAATAGGTGCTTTGTCCCTGCTCTACAGGTAATTATACCCAGCAATACAAACAGGATACTTTACAGGTAGGGAATAGTTAAATGCTATTTAAAAAGCAAACAAACAAATGAACGAACAAAAAACCACCCTTAACTAAAAGTACGTGCAGGGAAAAGTATTCCCACACATTTCCAAATTCAAACTAGCTCTATTTTTGCAGAGAATGGTAACTAGTCATTTAAAAATAGAATATAGCTTCTTCATCGCTACTATGCAAGGAGATTGGAACAGTTAGCTCTACATACTTGTTGTATTAGCAGAGATGCCGCTTTCTATCCTAACATCCTTGTCCAGTCGGCCTACCTGAGACTGATGGCACACAAAGGATAAGAAGCTGCCCCTGTACAGAAGCCACCTTTGTAAAAGGACACTTTGGTGACTCCAGAAAAAGTAAGGTTCAGATATGAGCATTCAAAAATTATTATGAAAGCCAGAGCTGATAAATCCATCAGTAAAATGTCCTTCAGCAATGCATTTGTTGAAAAAGGATGACATACTATAGCTGTAAGAAGGCTAAAATAGACATTCTGGTTTTTACACTTTTTACTTACGCAGGAGATTTCGTTATGCATGAGATTTACATTAAAACAGGAGATTTTATTACACACATTTAAAAGAAAACACTTTTAACTATAACACAATACAATTTTTTCTTTTAGTACATTCATATTAATGAGACGAGACTTTGGCCTTCTTTAACTGAGAAACATAATCAATGTAAATTGCAACTAGGTTTCAGAAAGACTTCGCCTACAAATCCATTGAAAAGTTTGGAAAAATTGAGTGCTGACATTCATTTTCCCATTTTGATCTAAGAAGAGGCAGAAAACATTCTTCACACCATGCCTGACAAAAGTTAGAGATATGTGACACAATAGTCACACCTAGGCCAGGAGATGGAAACACTAGTATTGCAAGACAGCCTGCTCTATAACCGTTTCTAATAAGTGAGAGACGAGACTTTTAGTCAATACTGCAGACAGCAGCAAACAATATTATCCCATGGGTTTCTTGACCTAATTCTCTATCTCAGTTTCACATTTGCCTCTTGGCTTTTCCAAGCAAGTAAATAAATAAATAGTCAAAAGGATGAATGAGAAACATGTTGGATTATAGCTAAATATGCTGTTTTGCAGACCAGCATGGGAAGGGAATGGTGATCGGTCTATGCGGCTGGGCAGGCATCAGCCATTCACCAGAAGCAGCCTGTGGGGATCAGTTAAAAGTTTCCTCTTCCCCTTTGATTCATCAAGCTGTGTAATTTGGGGGAGCTGATTACTTTGATCATCTTGTTTGTGATATATGTAACCTGTATCGATTCAAGGATTAATAAAGGTCCTTCTTTTTTTTCAGGTGCACACTCTAAATAAGTTATGAAAAGTTGGATTATACAAAAATTTCCCCACTGTGAGATCCTTGCAAAGGCCCTGAATTAATTGGAGGAATTTAAGTACGTTTGTGTCTCCATTCACTCTAAGCAAGTACAAAAATCTCACTTCCCCAGAAATGTGCATGTGCTCACAACTCAGTATATCATTAAGTATTTTGCTGAATAAAACCAGCTTCTTCACTGGAATGAAGAACTTGGTTTGATATTGGACAGGAAACAGAGGAGTTACTGACAAACAAAATATTTAACAAGTTTTCCCTTTTTAAAAGGAGTGGCAGATTTGGAAATCAAACCCAATTTCCACAAGATGGCATTATTTTTGAAATACACTTACTTTTACAGCCAATATATTATGACAGAAAAATGAATTATCTTTAAGGAATGAGCAAATTGACAGCATGTTAGTAGTTTTCAGTGAGCTTTGTACTGAAACTGCAATGGTGTATTCATTGAATAAATCCTATTCACAGTATTATTCTTCACACCTTGGTGTATACTGTTTATTTTTAATGGTTACAGGCTATATTCTGAATTTTATTACATGCATTATTTGCACTTTTTATTGTGGCAGAAAAAAGGCATTGGATACATGGTTTTTTATATGATACGCCGTTTTACTTCATGTTCTGCCTTTTAATGCCAAATGCCACAATATACTATGAAAACAATGTGAGCTACAAATTATTAGAAAAATAATGAACTACAAAGTATTTAAAAGATATTAAACATATGCATATAATATAGTTTACTTTCATTAAACAGGTAAGGAGAACGGGGTTCTTTGGTAGTAGACGTGCAATATATTCAATTGCAGACAATATCTGCTTCCTATTTTTATTTTTATGCTATTCCAGAACTTGATGTGATTAAACTTATTCACCCATTCAGCAGCCAAAATAATTGACTCACTGACATTAACCAAGAGAGTGACTGAATACTTTTATTTATGCTGTATAGTACTCTACACCAGAAACAGGGCAACTAATTTCAGCTTGAGCAAGAATGACTGTACATGACCCTTTGATAGCAGATAACAGAGAACTGTAAGTTCAGCAACAGTAAAGTCAACATTGACCGTGTCACCCACATATCTCTGTGCATCCAAGAAACTTTCCTGTACAGAAAAGCATAAGAGTCTTAATCAGCAAAGCCAGCCAGACCATTCCTGTGTTAAAAGGCGGCTGTGAATGATTTCATAAAGCTTACTTTCAAAACAAGCTACAGAAAGTCGTTTGGTCTGCTCCTACTGCAGACTGACCAAACAATGTGTAATGACTCTACTAATGAAAAACACACTCGGTGATGCAGAAGACAGATAAAACTATATTCAGAATGCTAAGAATTTGTAAAACTTTAATCTTTCATGATTTTTCACCAAATAAAGACAACTTCTAACAAATAGTAGTAGCATCATTACAACAAGAGCTGAATTTCAAAGATTTAATTTTTTAAATTATGAAAACCCCAATGTCTTTCATGTTTTTATTGGATTTTATTCTACAGGTTCCTTCTGTGGAACTGAAAACAACATGAAAAACATAGCCTATCTCCAGATGACACATGCAAAAGATAGCTCTTAATGTATTTCTAAGAATATAAAGAATTCAAGTCAATGTGAGTCTATTTTTTCAAAATTTCATGTATAATTTCTTCCTTTTAATTAATTATACATTCAGCTCCCTATTCAAAGTTGAGTGAGCTAGCTCCCATTTATTGCACACTAAGAAAGCTTATGTGATGAGTTAGCCTTACCTTCTTATCATTCCCCCCTGATAAATTATCAGGAAGTAGCAAAGCTGGGGTAGACTTACAGATTTTAGATTTTTATCTGAACTGTTGTATGCTACTGAGTTTACAGATTTATAAGAAGGGCCACTCTGATGATTTTTGAACATGTCTGTTCCATTTCAGTTAGAAATCTTCCTTCTTTTGAAAATTTGGCACTTTCATCTCCATTCATGGCTGAAACTGGAAAGATTAATTTGCACTAGAAGAATCCATTCTTGTTTTAGTCACACTTGTTCATCATTCCCTACTTCAAATCACAAAATAAAAAATACCAGTACTGCAGTAAGTCTAGTTTCCTACTCTTTTCAAATCAGTAATAAAAGGTTTCAATGACATGAATGAAAGGAGGGGATCCTTAGTCAGAAATTTCATTAGAAAACAAACTATGAAAAGCTATAGATAGAAGATTTAGGATTTGTAGTAGTTATAATTCAAGGGATTACTTTATCTTATAATAGAAAACTTCTATAGCCTTTCAGCATGAAACAAAAAATATACCTTTTTTAATAATTATGTAATAATAACCCAAAACATTCTTAGAGTTTGAATCTGCTTATTTGTATGGAAAAAACACAACCCAATCTTTCAATGAGAAATAACACTTTCTAGGTCACTGCAATAGCACAAAATCAATAGTGTTTGATACCTTGCTATTTTCTAAGACATTGCTTGTCATTCCTCTACATAAAAGATAAATCAAGACAAAAAGAAAACTTTGAAATACTGAGATCATTCATTCACTGCACTTCAGAGAAAATATGGGCAGCCATTTTCTACAGTACCCTAGAAAACAATATAAAAGACCCAAACTTCTAAACTGCATAAATCTACCTGCACTGTTAGTCACTATTATGCTTAAGTAGGACATCAATGGTGGGTTCCATTTTTGGTTTATCTTCCTCTGTTTGTCCATTTTATCGTTGTAGGTAAAGACTGCGTGTATACAGACAGTAAAACATTTAACTTTACACAGAGCAAATAACATCATAGCATTGAGTGGGTCTAGTACTGAGAAAAGTTATGTATATACAGAAGTCTCGGATGATTAAACACTTTGCACTTCAAGCTGCTTTGAGGAAGGATCACTTTTACCCTGTATTAGGTAGGGCCCTCTAACAAAGAGACTCCAATCCTCATATAGGGCTCCACTTCTAATTAAAGCAATCTTTTCCCGATATTGGGACAGATGAACTTTTTTTTACTTCCTTATCATAAACAGCATGCATTGTTATACTTCTTGTATTCATCTGCTATCCTGTCTAAATTTGGATTTGTAATCCAGTCCCTATCCTCTGGGTAGGGATTTGCTTTTGCATGTTTGAAGAGCTCTTCTTTCCAGCACATAACAACAGTGATGGAGTTGCAGACAAGGCCATGCATGATGCTGATAGTGGGCAAATAATGAACATTCTGCTTCAGAAGAAGCAAAGGTTGATATTTAGAAGGCAGCGAGTACTGAGAAAATAGCAGCATGATTATAGTCACCCTCTATTTAAAATTATCTATATTTATTTTGTAAAAAGTTAAATATCATAGAGAAGAAAGAGGCAGAAATGACAACAACTAGATTTCTTCTTCTCCAGAATTCATTATTAGAATTTACCCCAAATCAGACTATATTTACTAAAAACTAGCAAATTAGACCCAACCTTTGGCTTAACTCCCCAAGAGTTTCAACAGCAACTTTCCAGAGGTGCAACAAGAATAGGGCTCCAGTAAGTCTTGAAGGTCTAAGTTCCCTGTAAAATATATCTGATAAAATTTATTTTGTGTGGATAGCAGAAGATAGGAAAGATCCAATATTAATTCCCCAAATTAGCCTTCCATCATAGCAGCTGAAGTTGTAAGTCTACAGAGAGGTCAGTATCAGCATTAATCTTGACTTCTGAAAGGCTGAAGTAGCACACCAGCCTATCCAGTGTCCATTACTAGTCACTGAGAATGTTTGTACTGATTTCTAGCGGCACTTACCAGTGTCTTTCATGGGTGTGGCTTAAACTCTCTGATAAAGTATACTTTTTATTTCTTTAAACTATGTAATACTTTTTTTTTTTCCTTTTATTAGGGGGTGAGGAGGGAGAAATAAGGATTAGCCCTTATTCACTTTAGTATATATTTTTTGGACACTGTTAGACTAATTTTAGAAGACTTCACCTCTATTAAAAAATAGATGGGGGGGTGGCATGGTGGCAGACCCTAATTATGTTTCTTAAAATTATTTCATTTTAATTTAAAAACCTGAAAGTTAAGAGTAGAAATAACCCACGGGATAACAGTAGTTATCAGGATACAATCCACACAGATCTTTTTTAAAAGAACATTAAAATCACTTTATTATTTTTTAAATCCCAATAGATCTCTCTTACAGTAAAGGCAATTAAAATAAATCCCTTGATGTAGTGTCTGCTGCTTAATACCCACTGCTTCCTAGTATATCTTAACTGAGCACAAACCACATATGAGGGAATGAAAGATCAATCTGCCCTAAGGAACAGTGGTGATATCTAACAATAAAAATGATGCAAAAGAGATCTCATTGTTGTCATTCACAGTTGTGAAACTCAAAAGAGGAGGAAAAAATCAGAAGCCTGAGGAGTCTCATATCCTGAATCCGCTGTTGGGGAACAAACACTTTGCAGCTTGGTTATTTTAATGAAGACATCACTTTAAACTATGCCTTTCCCATCTGTTCTGCTTTCTAATTACATATGCAAAGAGAAGCTCATTCACAACTGCATCTTAATGGAATCTTAAGCAAAACTTGGACAAGATTTAAATATTCTGTGCACATCATCTGTATTCAAGACATCAAGCAGCTTCTTCTCCATGAGGTGTTTTCTTGTGTTCTAGACAGAAAGTTGAGGCAAGGCAATGCATCACTGCACCCTGGCACACAAACGCCTTGCATACAAAATAACCACAGTGACATACAAAAGACAAGGAAGTGAGTATAGAGATCTCCCTTTCCTCACACCGCCTTTTCAAGTACCAGGACACAAATCTTCCATTGCATGTTTATGCATTGCAGCACTGGGGTATTCCTAACAACTTGGGTCATATCCCTGGCAAGAACTAGCAAGTGTCTAGCTAATGGATAGCAGACACTGCCTCTGCAGTGTCTCTACTGAGCAATCGAGCCCTGATTAGCAGATTCTTATCCAAGATTTTAATGATGATCAGATCAGGAATAGTGAATTTTTACTGACTGTGACTGAATAGAATTTACAGCACTTTGAAATCCAGATACAAGCTCATTATGACACTTTGGTATTTCCTTGTAACTGTTGTGATCCCTCCTTAGTAGAGATGATAGAGAAAAAGGAATTAAGGTATTCCTGCACCTGATCCATACCATTTCAATAGTAATGAGATGACTGAACACTTTAGTCACCTAAATCGTCCTGTTCCCATTAGCGCAGTCCACAAAGCAATGGAAGGCAAAGCTGAATTTCTGTAAGTTATACCATGATGTTCTAGCCCTTCTTGATTAATATTTTTTCCCTCAAATGATTGTACATGAAAGATGATTAAATGCCATAATTCAGTCTTAGATGTCTTATTCTGTGACAAGTCTTCAGTGATAAAAGATAAAAACTGAACCTCCTGTCTTGCAGAGACTTGCTGTGCGAGATCCTGTAGTGAATATAGTTTCTGCCGTTGTGCTTCGGTGTGTACCAGTGTTCCAGTGATGTGCAAACAACACTGCCTTGAAATGCTCACTGTTAATAAATAAAAGCTACATAATTATTTCATTATACTCATTATCTGTTTTCTAGCTATGTTTTTTAACTCCAAATCTCCTGGTCTGTGTCTCCTCCAATAAATTTTTCTCCCTTGACTTCTCCCTTGAAATGCCCTGCTCATGACATACTCCCTCCAGCTGTTATGTGCCCTGAAAGACTCTTAGCCCAGCACGTACAAAAAATGACCTGGCCTAGCTCCTGCTGTTAAATACAGCAGTTCTGAAGTCCAGCTCCCTTGATGATTGCCAACAGTCAACCTTTGCCTGCTGCTACTGATGCTTGTAACACCCACTTGGACTCAGCTCCTGGACTGCTACGAACCTGAACACTGCTCACATTTTTCTCTCTCTGTTACTCTTTATCCATTTCTACCAGGGTTTTCTGTTTGTGTGTTTGGTTTTTTTAAAGCTGCTTCTTTTGGGATTGGCAAGAAAAAATACACTCAAGAGTATGCTTAGGTTGAAGATTTTTCGCTAGTGTTTCCTATCCAGGTTAAACCTGCTTTTCCTCTATACAAATGTCTTTTCCATCTGCTCCAAATTTCAGACCTGAATTCCCATTTTACAGGAATTTCTCAAAAGCTGTTTTCAGCCCAAATGGTGATGATTTCTCAAAACTCAGAATTGTTAATAAAGCAGTCTGAAATATTTTTTTGACTACCTTATGCCTTTCTTCTTGAGTGCTAGAGTGCTAAAATCACTACACATTTTGATAATTTCACACAAAAATTGTAAATGAAGCCAATGAATTCTGATAAAGAGGTTCACTTTTCTGAAACAAAATGACTGGGGGGGAGTGGGGGCAGGTGGGGGGTGTGCTAAAATCAGCCAGCTCCACTGAAAGTTTCTGAATACTTAAAAATCGCCAAATCTTTTCTGTATGCAAATTGCCTAGAAAATTAACGGCTAGAGGGAGCTATACTATTCTCTTATTTGTGCCAACAGTGCACTACCACTGACCCAATCCTGAGAACAGGACAGGGCTCCTCCCTAGCTGCCTCATTGATCAGCCACCGCTTCCAAATGCTTCTGTGAGGCAGACCTTGCTCGTGATATTACAGGAGCTCTGATATTATCAGTGCCATGCATGAATACAAGTTACTGGTACTGTTTAATCCATCTTAGTAAATGTGCTTCCCTCTCCCATTTTTCCTTCAACAAGCAGGAGCACAGAATTGTGAAATATTGTGAGATGATTTTTGAAATCTAGTATACAGCTGATTTAAGGGTTTTGTAGGTTTTTCTGCTTTTAACAAAGCTAACTGCTTTTAATATAGCTAAAGGATAATTTTTATTTTCCATTAATGCAGATGTTGCAAGCAGTACTTCGATCCTCATCTGTTCTTGCCATTATGAAAATATATTCTACTTTTAAACATTACTCTGTACTGCATCCATTTTGATGATGAAAGCTCATACTATCCCTTCTGTTTTGCTAATAGCAAAATATTTATTGATATCATATGCAAAGTTGCAACAACATGGGAGGAACCATTTTATTCTTTATTTTAACTTGTAAAATACTATGTTCATTTCAAGATAGGACTACACCGCAGCAGAATTCAACTTTTTAGGGCAATGATTTGCCTGAAGTCTATGGTAAACTATTAATAAATATTGACTATTCCCTAACGAGTTTATACTCCTTGGAGCCAAAACATAGCACTGTATACAAAATCATTATAATCATGTGAGACTGTACTAGGGAAAAAGCCAGCAGAAAAAGTTAAAAGTTACAACGCTAATAAAAGTAACAGTGCTCTTATCAGTGGCATCAAATTTTAATTTACTCACATGGGATTAACTAATCTGATACATTTTAGACACTAACCAGGGAATGAAATCCTGCTAGGATTTTTATTCAATATAAATGAATGAGAACTCAAAGTTCATGCAGCAAAGCATTTCAAAAATTAAACTATAATAAATTAAAAATCCCAAATGCACACTCCAACCCTTGTTCTTTAAATTTTAACCTACAGAAGGAAGGAGAATATGGAAATGCTAGCTTTAGAGTAGGAAGGTTCAGCTTCCAGGGTCTGGGGGAGCATTCAAAGCAGGATTTAACTTCAGGTGCCCTGAATCATCCCCACTTCTCCCCCTGCCTCCATTAGCTCTCTAAGACTCTTAGTATGGCAGGGCTCCCCAGGCTGAAATTAATCTCTCTGCAGTTTCCACGCTCTCCATTTAAGCCGTTCAGGCTATGGATTGAAATACTTGTTCTGAATGCATTTTTTCTACACTGTCAGTCAAGACTGCTGAGTGTAACACTGCTGAGAAGAAAAAGAACTTTTGCATGTCCAGACCAACTCAATATACCCACTCCCCTTCCAGAAGGAAAAACCCCACCACCTAAAACAGCTAGACTGCAGATCATACCTAAATAATTTCTGACTGTACAGAGCAGTAGTTGGCAGGTGAAGAAACAGTCACAGCTACAAAAGGTGTGTTCAAGACAGAAATCATCTAACTTGGCAGAAGCATTGCCCAGGCAAGCAAAGACCTAAGTGAGGATAAAAATAGATTTATATGCTTTAGTTTGCCTGTCTGTAAGCCGCTGTAACCCATCGTTCACCTCACACAGACAACTGTGAAAATAAACAGTATTTTGAAACTTTATGAAAAATGCTGTAATGCTAAAGCTAGTAATTTCTCCTACTTCACCGTATATGCACAACCCAAGGCTCTATCCCCATAGAGCTGGCTGCTCTATCCTTATAAAGATTACATCCTTCTCTTTTTGAATAGAGCTCATGATTTTTCCTGCATGCTGGAATAAGCAAATCTTCATAACAGTCTTCAAGGAAATTTCCATTTGCTGAGCCTAGACAAGGAAGCACTACCGTAGCTCAAGAGAAATTAGCCAGGGACATCTGTGCAACTGTATGACAGCTTTTCCATAACTTCTATGCTCTCCTGATTCACTTTTATATTGAAGAAAACCACTTATCACAGACAACTAGTCCTTCTCTACTTCCAGCTACACAGATACCATTCCTACTGAAGACAGAGGGATTTTCCTTATGGCATAAGCCCAGGAAATAAGTATGCAGCAAGGGCTTCTAAAGCACAAACCACTACTAGCTAAATCACTGCTTCTGTAAAAATTGAATCCTATGATTATTGTGCTATAAAAAGGTCTTAAACAGGCAAAACCACATGGCTTAAGAATGGAAAATGCGATATGATAATTATATGTATTATGGTTAGAATATAGGTTTAAATACAGGGTTTTTTGAAAGAATGAAAGAGAAAGAAATATCTGCTGTTAATTCTGGGTTTAAAGGAATCTTACACCACAGTTTTAGCTTCTGATTTGGCAATGTTAGTTAAGCATCATAAAATCAGAGCCACTTATAAGAGCTAGCTAATGTTTATCAGGCCACTGCAATTTTTTTAGATTTTTATTTATTATTACTACCATATAACCTCTTTTTCCTTATTAGTAGCAGCAAAGTATGATTTGGAGAAAAAGAAAGTGTTATTTGCCATAGATTTTGTAAAGCAAATTTATCACATAGACGTCTCCAGTAAAAAAAATAATGCAAACATATACTAACTTGATCTATCAAAACATACACCAGCTGTTAGAAAGATATGACACTTGATGACTGGGAGAGTATTTATACAAGAAAATAAAAATGATAGTAATATTCTGTTTAATTTTTCTAAAAAGCAAAACAAAGGCAGTAAAGTTTACATCTTAAGTTTTATCCCGGATTTCAGTTAAATATCGAAGTTCTGCAAGGGCATTTAAGCACGTTTGCCTACGAGATGTTTCATTAAAATACATTTTGAACAAAAGCTTTTTTATTCCTTTAAAGTTTGCCTACAGGATTTACACAAGGCAGAGGGCTGAAATCCGGAATAGTGAGATTCCCTGACATTGCTTCTGGTTTATGTCTCTTTATACCCCACTGAAGGCACCACTTCTAGTGCCTGTATCATTAAGTTACACCTGACACCCTCCAGAAACCTCGGTTAATTGCATCCCACTGTACTGCCCTTCCAGCAGGTGTCAGAGAGATCAAAGTCTCACATAAGAATGAAGATATCCGATCTGGAGGTGTTCTGAATTTGTTCAAAGAAAATGGCGTCTACTTTCTCATCCTAATTTTGTGGTTTGTAACACATTCCTACCACGGTGTCACCCCTCACTGGCTTCTCCCTGGATCCTGACACACAAGGTCCCAACCACGTGCAGACCTCTAGTTTCCCAGGCTGTGTGCATTTGTGTGCATGCACTTGAGAGAGGCGTCCCTTCACTGCTTCTCTGTTCCTTAGGTCTCTCTTGCAGTTTTTGCTTTCCAACCCTGTACACCACTTTCTCATTTAACTGTGCATTGTAATTTTCCTCTGCTATCTTAAATTCAGTGGAGAACCAAAAGATAGTCAGCAGGCTGGAGCACTCATCCTGAGAGGAGAGCCTGAGGGACCAGGGCTTGCTCAGGCTGGAAAAGAGATGGCTTTAAGGGAACCTTACAGCAGTCCCCATTACCTACAAGGTGGTCACCAAAGAGATGGGGTCAGGCTCTTTACTGAACTGCATGGCAGGAGGATGAGAGACAATGGATACAAACTGAAATGAGAGAGGTTACAAGTGGAATTGTTTTTTTTTTTTTTTTAGTCGGTCAGTGGAGCAGGTTGCCCAGAGAAGCTGCAGCTTCTGTCCTTGGAAGTCTTCCAGATCCAAATGGTTAAAGCCCTGAGCAACCTGGTCTGACCTCAGAGCTGAACCCTGCTTTGAGGAGGTGGTTGGACTGCAGACCTCATGAAGTTCCTTTCAGTCAGAATTATTCTATTATTGTAAGAGTAGCTTGCAGTAGCAACAGTAGCTTGGCAAATATGGACAACTACACCAGGTCAGCCTAACTTTAATTAACTAAGCAGATAGCAAATAGCAGAGTATGAGTGACACAGCACAGGATTGAGGTAAGATTGTATGATCTGACTGTGTTGCACAGGCTAAAGTATTTCACATTATTAAGAGAATAAAAGAAGGGCCTTACTCCCTAAATGCCTTCCTCCTCTCCCTGAATCACTGTTTCGTCAAACCTCCCATCTGCAGATGCTCAAACCTTTCCTGAGATTCTGTTACTAAATTTGGTAAGATAGGTGACATTTCTGCTCTAATAGACAATTCATTATTAAATTTGAAATAATCTTTAATCCTGATTTTACACATTTACCTTTTTTATTTTACATTTTAAAAATTTTTTTCATTCTGTATTGCATAATCATTACTAGCAACTATTTTCTACGTATCAGGCTAGCACTTTAACTTGCCATGTGATACTGACCTTTACTTGCTCATTATATCACTTGGTTGTATATTTCAATAAAATTCTTGGTACTGGGAAACCTTACTCACCTGGAAGTGGGTTTCTTTAATTCTCATGATTTCCTACCCAACATACCAAGGTCAACAACCTCCACCTTTTTTCTGAATAGGTATTTTAGAGAAGTTATAGAGTTGCCCAAATAAAGCCAAAGAAAAAAAACAGACATTGAGAAACATACAGTGTATTTCTTGAACTCATTCTGGAAGAAAAAATAGGAAAGGGCACAAGAAGAGCAGAAAGATAGTAACTTTCAAACTCTTGTTTTGTAAAGGAAGTTATGTATTAATGCCATGGATTTGAAACAGAATGAGATTCTAAAATGCTAAAAGCAAAGTATAAATTTATCACAAAAGATTTACCAATAGTTTCACAATGGAGTCAGTGAATTAGGAGTAGAAAATATTTCATCTTCCTCCAATAGTCATTTGTTAGCATCGTTGGACAAATACTATAGTCACAAAAGTAAGAGTAGATTAAGCTTGCCCTATAACAGACACAACACCATTCTGCTAACTTTTCCAACATTTTGCTACAAGGTCAAAAATTCTGAATATTGTGCTTACAGCTCATTATATTGAGTGGTGTCAGTATCTGCACAATAACCTTAGAACAGTGTCCTGGTTTCAGCTGGGATAGAGTTAATTGTCTTCCTAGTAGCTGGTACGGTGCTATGTTTTGAGTTCAGTATGCGAAGAATGTTGATAACACTGATGTTTTCAGTTGTTGCTACGTAGTGTTTAGTCTCAAGTCAAGGATTTTTCAGCTTCTCATGCCCAGCCAGCGAGAAAGCTGGAGGGGCACAAGAAGTTGGCACAGGACACAGCCAGGGCAGCTGACCCAAACTGGCCAACTGGGTATTCCACACCATGTGATGTCACATCTAGTGTATAAACTGGAGGGAGTGGGGGCGGGGGTATCACCGTTCAGGGACTAATTGGGCATCGATTGGTGGGTGGTGAGCAATTGCACTGCACATCATTTGTATATTCCAATCCTTTTATCATTAGTGCTGTCACTTTATTAGTGTTATCATTATCATTATTAGTTTCTTCTTTTTATATTCTATTAAACCGTTCTTATTTCAACCCACGAGTTTTACTTCTTCTCCCGATTTTCTCCCCCATCCCACTGGGTGGCGGGGGCAGTGAGTGAGCGTCTGCGTGGTGCTTAGTTGCTGCCTGGGGTTAAACCACGACAAACAGACACCAGTGCATCTTGTGGAACCGAACAATGAGCTCAGCAATGTGCAAGATCAAGTGCTGGATTTACAAACTCACTCAGAAATCTGAAAGGCAAGATACCTGTAATTTAATATTCTTCATCAAAGATCACTTAAAAAAAAAAGGTTTCATACTCGATTCTTAATCAGTAAAAGAACATGAGGAAAGTATTTTGGACACAAGATTCCTCAGGGGATAGGGTTTCTACCCATCTTTATTTACAGAGTTGAAATTCTCTGTTACATCTCTCCTGGCACAATGCATGTTTGGATCATAGTCAACATCTTAGCAAGAGCATTACATTCCTAGCTCTTATCATAAAAGTCCTTAAATGCACAGTAACTGAAATAGTTTTAACTGCCACTGATTTTCTCAACATTTGTACAACTTTGCTTGACAAGTTCATGTTCTAAGGCTGCGCATTGCCAAGCACCATGGAAAGTGATCTAAAACAGTAGCTTGTGCCATGTTAACATCCCTGGAGCTACAGCCGTCAGCTGAAGGATTACATGCTAGTCAGAACATATTGTGTTACACTAGATCATGCCAGATCTGCAGTGACAAGTTTCTTCAACACTAAAGCTGGGTTTCCGAAGTGACAAGCCTCAGGAATCAAGGAACTGCAAAATCTCCATGTACATTCCAGTGTTCCAAAACCGCAGCAATGCTTATTACATATTTTTCAATCAGGCTGATGACTTGCAGCATACACTTGCTTAATGCCTGCCTGGGTTAAAAAGAAAATGACAATGGTGCCAACAAAATGCCTGATCCAAAAGCTACCAAAGTCAAAGGACATCTTTCCATCAGCAGGTTTCGGATCAAGTTGTGAATTATGTCAATGCACTTTGCACTGATTACCACCAAAACCACTGCATGCTGCCACAAACTTAACAATGCCTCTGCCACAGCCAACAGCTTTTTAACGTCATAAAACCTTTTAAAACTTTTCTTGGTGATCTCTCTTTTTATGATGTGATGCCTCTTCCCATTAGCCATGAACATCTGTTCCTGGAATCTGAGGTCATGGAAATAGCTGTGACACAGAGGGTACCAGTACCGCTACAGATTTAACATATCTTTTTTGACGGAGTTGAAGTACCACATGGCATCAAATGCCCCTAAAGATCAGTCTTCTCTCATATGAAAGGATCCCTTCCATGGGAATAAGCTTTGTGAGAAAGCTGAAGGCCTTGAGCGTCTCCTCAAGAGAAGGGAATTAGCTTTTTGTACCTACAAACTACAAGTATCTTTATACATTCTCCCCCCCCGCCCCAATATCCAGACATTATTGTGCTATTAAACTGAGTTTCTGGACACTTCCAGGGATTTTAATTGACAGTGCTAAACCACCAATAGAGAGACAGAAAAGTTGCATGACAAAATCCTTCTTTTTATAAGGGGATAATTGTTACAAAACACTAGCTTTATCATTTGGCATTTTCCTCTTGTATTTGACATGAGCTCTTCTTTCAAAGAAATTCTTAGATAAATTGGTGAACCTCATTTTATAGGTTCATCTATCTATCTGGCAAAGGAAATTTTGATGCTCAATTTTATATTCTAGAAGCATATGCTATACTTTCAAACACACATAGTTAAGAAGAACAATATAACCCCTCTGGGAATAACAGGAAATCAAATGTGGACATGGTACATTAGCTTAATAAAAGCCAGGAAAGACATTTAGAACTCTCTGGCCTGAGGGTCCCTTTAGGAACAAACACAAATGGTTCTGTTTTTTACATAATCTTTCTTCACTAGCACTATACACAGGCGAAAGTGCGTCATATTCCTTCAGTCTGAACAAGACAGTGATATTCAGATGACAACTACTTTTTAAAGTGTGTCCTAATTTGTTGAAAGCAGTTTACTGAATTAGCTCTATAGCCACTGCATGTCAATGTAGCTTTGTTTCAACAAATGAATTAATGTTACTCCTACCTTTTGTTTTCCATGTAAATTATAAAGAAAAAAGAGTGACACTCCCTCTATTAAATTTTAAAACCAGAAAGGGATTTATGATCTAAACTTGCCTGGAAAATTAATGGAATTTAGGGGCCCAATTTTCTTATGTACATTTGCAAATCTCTTTATCTCTTTTTTTCCTCTTTCTACTTTCATGAAACCTCTTACAATTTAGCTCATTCCTGTTAAATTTACCAAAATAGCTACAAGTTTCTACACATTTAAAGTCCTTCGTTTTTCCATATAGGGAGTAGGAAGCGGGAGCATGTTTTAAATACAGCTTGTCAGAAAGTTGCATATACTCATTATTTAAAACTCTGTCAATACTTACTAACCAATACTGCTGGTATTGATCAACATCAAAACTAACTCTAGGCATAATTTTTTTAATTAAGTTTTCATAGACCTCACATTCAAAAAATTTCTGTTTGGCTTGTACTGTTGATAGTTTAAAATCATTCACAATAGCAGCCCATATTAGACTTCCAGTATTAACATTATATTTTAAATAAGGCTATCAGTGTCTGTTAGGAGACTATTATGCCATTCATATGGTTTTGCAGTATTCTGCACCACAAGATAACATCAGTAGCGTTTGTCTAATACACAAGGAGAAAGCTGGAGAAAGTTAGTAGTACCACTTCTGGTGGGCAAAGGACTTACTTCTGCAAAATGCTAACGCTGAGCTTCTGGTATTTTGGAAAAATAATACCTATATTTAATTGGATTTTTTGGAAGTAAACCAGTCAATTTATTTTTATTACAGAATATAAAGTGCATAATTAAATTACTTTCTGTAATAGATTATAGCACCTTGACAGAAAGCTGAAATCTCACAATGCTGCTCATTACTCTGATCAGCAGCATCCTGTTCTTTAGCTGTAATCTTTAGACCTTTTTAAAGTTCTTGGGGTAAATTTACAAGATAAAAGCCATGATTACTGCCTTCAATTTCCTTGCTTGCAAAGTAATGAACATTAAGTTTCTGAAATCATTATAAGCATTTCTATAGCTAAGCTCTTAGCTGTGTTTCATGAGTCATGTTAGACTATGCAGACAATGTATTTTTGCAGTTATGTGGCCAGCTGAAGAATGTGTGCAACCTTCTAAACGTGAAACAGAAAAACTTTCCAGAGACTAAGGCCCTAAAATGAGAACACTTCTGTTTTCAGGGAACAGAAGACAGAAAGGGGACAAGCTCTTTTCAAGTGACTGAAAATGATATAGCTTAATGATTCTGGTAACTCCAATGCTCTTGTCAAACCAAAAGCTTTATGTTGTTTCCTTATCTCTATTAACTTAGGAGCTTGTTTGTAGTTTTTACTTCATAGTCCCAACTCTATTTTTCAATAAGCTCTCGATCTATGCCAATAGGGTAAACTGATTTGTTTTGGGGTCTCTCCTGTCTTCTTTCTTACTTGCAGTTAACTTCCCCTGTTCCTTTAAACTTCCTTGCCTCTGTAGGCAAGTCTGAGAGGCTGAAAATGTTGCAATCATCCATAAAATTGGTTAAGCCTGTAGATTTCCCCAGCAAACCCTGTCATTGTGACTCCAGCCTCATGGAGGAACCAACTGTAAGAGAACAAGATAAGAACATGGGAATTGCCATATCGCACCTAGTGAGCTAGTAGCTTTTCTCAAAGGGTGGCCAGTACTACATATTTATAAGCAAGGTGCTCCAGCCTCAGAGTAGACAGCTGCGGAAAAAAACATTCCCTGTGAAGGGCTCAATATAATTCCTTTAATTAAAGCCTAGCAGAAACCTGAGAACTGGAATGTTTAAAATAATTTATTGCCAATTCCTACTCAGTTTCTGGTATCTCTGCTTTGATCCCCAGCTATAGTACTCCTTTCCAGATGACTTTGGATGTGGCTTATCAAACAGCCATTGCTGGTCAATGTGTTGGTTGCCACCTTAGCTGCATTTCAGGCTACTTACTGTTTCAAGAGAAGAAAAGAGCTAAAGCAGCATCACCAGTGTGTTTAAGATAACATATTCTGCATATAAAATATAGAATTTGGTTTTGCCTTGAAACTAGAAGATCATTAAAGTAACTTTTAGAGATTGCTCACAATGATTGGACTCATAATTAATAGCTTCTCTGGTCTCTCAATTACTGTTATTTTTAAAATTTGGCATGCAACTTTTTCTTCCTGATAACTGAGCACCATTTTGGCCTAATTTAGAAACTGGTTAATCACAATTAGGAAAAAAAAAACCAACCCCACAACAAAAAAAAACACCTGGAAACCAACATGTACAAGCAACAATCATCTCTATGTATTCAAAATGTGTTATGGGGAATGTTGCTGACCAGCTGCTAAAGTCAGCAAATTAAATAATCCCAGCACTGGCTTTTGTTGGAGATTCTTTCCCTGCTATAGAAAATAGACGACTTCTTGGTACTGAAGACAGCAAAGCAGCTCATGTACCATCTCTCTTAGTACATATTAAAACCAACTTGACTTGTATAAAAGAAACATCTAATTTCTATATATTCTACATTTGGCAGAATGTCAGCTAAAGCCCTCTCAGTGCAGCACTATGTTATTATATATTTCCTTCTCAGCAAAAGCTCAATACCCTGTTTCACTCAGTGACAATCTTGTTTACTCCTCTTTTACAACATTGCCCAATGTCACCTGATTCTTCCCTCAAAACCAAGTCGTCTTCTTATCACCCAGTCTGTACTAGCAGAAGCTAAGAAGTCAAGGATGGCTGTAAGATAACTTATGGGCTACTCATTCCTGATCTATAAATATTATGTGGTTAACAGACACAGTCAAGTACCTATTTTTACATACTGTAGGACCCTTCGATCCTTACAAATATCAGATCATTTCTGACAACTTTCTTAACCAAAGCAGAACTAGCTCACTGGGAGTAAAGTGCCTAAAAGCCCAGCAGGAATGCTAAATGTGATGGTAGTCAATACTGAAAAGCAGAGACATCTAAAATACTTGTCCAAAAGCAGCTTTTCAATCTTTCTTCTTTTTTTCAACTGCTTATCAAATACACAGCCCCATGAATCTCAGTAGAAACAATTTATCTAACATTGAGTGACTTGGAAAATTGACCATTCAAACAAATTTTGTCACAAAGCATATAAGTCTGTCCTAAAAGAAATAAAAATCTGTCCTAGAAGCTCTCAGAAAAAGTTTGCAGCTCTGAAGAGACAATAGCTCACTATTGATACTCAGTTGTTTCTAAGTTGGGCGACAAACTACCAAAGACATCCAATACAGAACAATATCATCCTGTATGAACAATACATCACAGCTAAACAAATGGATCACTTTGGAAGGAGAAATGTAGGGCAGATAGCAGGAGGAAAGGGTTAAACCAGTATTGACATTTCTTCTGAGCGTTGCTTGGTCCTTAGCTGTCCTTCAGCACAACAAATCTCCATACAGAGAAGAGCACAGACAGTATAACAGCTTTTTTTTTAATCTATCTGGGTCACCGTAACTAAACTGTTGCTTCTTAATTACACCAACAGTTTCTCACCCTGCAGTGTTACAGTCATCTGCCATTCTGCACAAAGCTGACTCAAATCTTAGCTACAGTGATAACCTAATAAACCTGAAAAAGGAAAATTATTCTCTCTCTTACTCAAGGGAAGGATTTTCTCTTGCTCAAAGCTCTCTGAGTGGGATCTATACAACATGCTATCTTTCACCTGTTCCCTTTTCACCTATAACTAGCTATACAAGGCTTGCGCAAAGCTGAAGTTTTCTGAAGTGATCTTGCTCAGTATGAGTTGATGCACTTTTTTTCCTTCAAATGTACGTGCGCCTGTATCATTTTTATCAATATTAAAGTGAGTCTTAAGACACAAACAGGTTAAAAAATAGTTTCATCTACGAAAATGAGACAAAACAAAGTGAAACCAACAGCAAATCTATGACCTGGGACTGGATGCCAAGTCAGAGTCTTCCAGATCCAGAGATATTTTTTGTGACTTATGTAATAACTCACATACAGAAAAATGAGTATTAATGTCCTGTCTCTTACTGTGTAGTTCAGATTTGCTTGTGAATAATACAAGTCTAATTGTGAAGGCTGAAACATGAATAATAGCTGCGCGCTCTCATCATGCAGCGAATAGCCTCATTTTACCACATTATTTCTTTTCTCTCTTTCAGTATGTTATTGTACTAGGAGGTTATAATGGTAGCCAAATAGCTCCCATTTCTACCAGCTTTTACACTTGTTTATGTCTTATTTGGGAAAGGCAGTGCTCTGGCTGTGCTCAAAGAAGCTATCTACCAGTTGCACTACACCCATCTACAGAAGGAAACCTGCGTTTTGTGTGCAGGAGAGGGTGAAACACTCATACTGTCTGACAAGAGGCACCTACCTTGGAAGCAGCTGACAGTGCATTTTCTGTACACTCACCACATCTTTGCCTCAATTCCAGCTCAGTCTCACACATCTCTGTATCTTGGTCTGAAGTATCTGTAGCTGTAACCTAACCTAGGATACCTAACCTGTCAGCCTCTGCTACTCCTAAATGTGCTGGACCTGTCAAAAGAGGTTGGCCAGTTTTCCCATGATTTTTTTTAATCCCATATGTTCCCACTCATCTGTGCAAACAGAGTAGTTCCATTGTCTGAGGAAGCATGAAATTTTCTAATTTGTTAAATGTGCCAACTCTGATGTAGACGAGTGTTTTGGGTTTGTATGGTGGGTTTTTTGGTAGCGGGGGAGGGGCTGCAGGGGTGGCTCTTGTGAGAAGCTGCCAGAAGCTTCTGCGGCTCCAAGTTGGACCCACCTCTGGCCAAGGCTGAGACTGTCAGCAACAGTGGTAGCACCTCTGGGAGAACAGATTTAAGAAGGGAAACCTGCAGTGGGGCAGGAGATTGGAATGTGAGAGGAACCCCTCTGCAGACACCGAGGTCAGTGCGGAAGGAGGGGAGGAGGTGCACTGGAGGAGGGGATGCCCCTACAGCACACGGAGGTGAGCAGTGGAGCGGAAGCCCCCGAAGATGGCCGTGACTCCATGAGAAAACCCACGCTGGAGCAGTCTGTGACTGAAGATCGGCCCGCAGAAAGGACCCACGCCAGGGAAGTTTGTGAGGAACTTCTGCCCGCGGAAAGGACTCACATTGCAGAAGTTCGTGGAGGACTGTCTCCCATGGGAGGGACCCCACAGTGGAGCAGGGGAAGAGTGAGGAGTCCTCCTCCCCCTGAGGAGGAAGGAGCAGCAGAGACAAGGTGTGGCCAGCTGACCCCAACCCCCCTCCCCTGTTCCCCTGAGGCGGGGAGGAGATGGAGAGAACCGGGAGTAGAGTTGAGCCGGGAAGGAGGGAGGGGTGGGGGGAAGGTGTTCTAAGGTTTGATTTTGCTTCCTAATATCCTTGTTTTGATTTGGTTGGTAGTAAATTAAATTGATTTTGTTTCTTCCCCAAGTTGAGCCTGTCTTTTGCCTGTGACCATAAGTGGTGAGTGATCCCTCCCAGTCCTTGTCTCGACCCACGACCCTGCCTTTATTTTTCTCCTTATCATCCCACAGGGGCCAGGGGGGGAAGGAGGGAGTGAGCGAGTGGCTTCGTGGTGCTTGCTTTGTTGCTGGCTGGGCTTAAACCATGACAATGAGGCATCGGGTTGAGGAGACATCTAGCAGAACTCCAGTGTGTCATTACCATGCATTTTTCAGCCAAAGTCTCACCCTTTATATTAACTCTAAAATTTAATTATAAAGTGTGCTAGCTTTTTAAATAGGATAAAGCTCCACTCCCTGTTTTAAGAATTGAAATTAGATACTAGAGGTAATGTCTGCAATCTTTAAATGGATTATCTAATTTAGTGCCTGATTTACAAGGACTGATGTCCTGCTGTGAAAGATTGTCTTTATGCAGGCCAGAACCTGCCATTGGCAATACTCTTCCTGCACTAACACCTCTGTGTCATCTGACTAACAATAACACCTCCACTTACAGGTGACACTTGTGTGAATGTAAACTCCATGAATGGTTCCAAAACACATACCAAATAAATGCAATACAGGTATAATCACTTTTAGAAAGTGTGTGAGAACTTTCAACATACCTGATATGCATGACTTGTCTGTGTGAAATTTGAAGCACCTGACTGCAAACAGTAAGAAAGAGAAAGACCAGATATACTATACCACCTATAAAGCTCAAGTATAAAATTGTCAGTCACCCCATGTTAGAGACCATTAGCTCCTGCTCAAATGCAAATAAGAATATAAGTATTCTGAGTGGAGTTGGAGAGATAATCAGGTCTGCCTTTTCAAGAGAGCATAGAGATGAAGCCAATAAGAACATCTAAACAAATTTAACTATTTACAGGTTAATGTCCCAGTGCTCCTTGAGAAACCTTCAAATTAAACTCTGAGCTTTTAGCATAGTCAAGAGCACTGAATTTGGGGTAAACGGCCAGAGCTACACCAGTCCCTAAGGATATGGGAAAAGTTTATTTGTGATGTATGGAACCAGTCTGGCTGGCTGTGAGGCTGCCTACTCTCTGCCACCAGCACAGCTGCTTTCCTGCCAGAGTCAGCTGTTCATTAGCTTCAGAAACAATTAATGAACTAAGTTGAATTTTGTCTGAAAAAAGCTAGCTGCTCAGCAGATCCAGGGCAGATCTGCTGTCCCTGTCTGTCTGTGGCCCTAGACAGCTGCCCATCTTCCTTATGTCTCCAGCTGAACCTGGAACTGCTACCTCTGCAAACGATTGCTGTAGAAAAAGTTTCACACACAAAGTTTAACAGATAACTCAGTATTTTTTTTTTCTCCTCCTCCCCATCTCGATATGCATTAAATAAGCCAATTAGGTATTCTGAACACTTTAATTAACAAATTAGTTATGAACTGGAAAAAATGGTCATGCCTTCTGTATTTGTTGGGATATGGTAAATTAACATAAGCTAATGATGCTTTATTTTTATCCCATTATTTGAGCTTCACTTTCCACAGACTCTGTTACTTGGATTGTGTTTTGAATGAAAAAAAGATGATTTTTTTCCTTTTTAAAGTTACTTTTTCAATGCATCACTTTGACCTGGATGTACACTGGTAATTTTTTTTCCCCTTTTTGATGCTTCTTTTTTCTGCCCCTTCACAAAATCTACTATCTTCCTGCAATGCATGTTTTTTCCTACTGCCCCATATATTGCTTTAGAGACTGAAATAGCCTGTGGTTTCAGAGGAATGAGCTAGTGCAAACATTTTTTTTTTTTTTTGTATTTTTAAGAATTCCTTCTACAAAATGTAGGTATTTATGAAAAATGTTTCATTAGGGCCAGATCACTGAAGCACAGAAAACAAGTGCTAAGGTCAACTGAGTGGCAATCACAACTGTCTTCAAAACAGAGATACGAGCATTCACAGAGCTGAAGTGAGTTGCATTAGAAATCAAAGCGGGGTGCCTAGCTATTTATTTTGAAGGTGAGGAATAAGCAAAATGGATTACGTGGTAGGATATGAAGCAGATAAAGACTTACAGAAAATTATATGAATCCAGCAATAATATTTGACCATGAAATAATAGCTGTGAGGGGATAAATGCCTTTCCTACAAGACTTTTCTCTCTAGTTCCAAAGGAAATCACAAATGATGAGCTGAGCCTGAATTATTTATGGATTTTAAAAGAAGAAAAAAAAAACCCCAGAGGTTGAAGTTAGTGTTATACAAAAATTTTATTAGGAATAATACCAAAAGACAATCTTACTAATAAAATGGAGGTGTTTTCATTTACCCTCACAGGTAAAGGAGCTCCTAAAGGAGCTACATCTTGAAGTGAATAAAAACCACCACCAACAAAAAAAACCCCCAAAACATCAGTTACTTGTAGTCTCTCTAAAACATTCCAGAAATAGTGTTGTTTATACTGTGTGCAACACAAAGAATGCAATGTCCAGTGCAAACATGTTTTTAAGGTTGCATTAATAAATGAACCGCTAGAGGATTTTTTCAGTCATAAGTCATTTTCCACATTTTTTAAATAGAAAAGTAATTATTTAATAGGTAGCAATATTCAATTTGCCCTGACTTCCGATCACCTAATTTCATCTACTACGTATTACACAGCATAGTTTCAGAAAATAAACTGTATTGGATTGTACAATGTGTGTTTATCTAAAGCACATATTTACAGAAAGGGAACTGTTTATTTATTTATTTAAAGGCAACATGTTTTAATTATTTATAAATTCTTACTCAGCAAGAGCTGTCTTATAGACAGACAAAAGCTAAGTGGATGATACTACTCTTTTTCTCATGGTTGTTACCGTACTTTTATGCTACTCTATCTATTACTCTTAAGTGCTTACCTACTTAGAAAAGACAGCATTCAGTAACCTGGGCAGTGATTTTACAAACCACTGGCAACTCTGCAATAACTTTCCTCTAAGAGGGTTTTAATCAAAATATAATGAGTTATGTTGCATACAGGCATTCTTAGTGTGCCCAAAGGTCTTGTCAACACAAGGAAATTGCAGTATTTAAGGTGATGATCTACAGCATGTTAATTACTGCACTCTAGCTCCCTACTGTCTCTATTTGGACAATGTTAACATAAAGAGAGCACCTTCTTACCTTGAGATTCGCACCCAAACTAAATTCTTGGCAGGTCCTGTGAAGGGACGAACCCAAACAGCTCACAGAATCCAGGGAAATGCTAACCATCACTTTTACATTCACTTTGTCAAAACGAAAACTACATAAAATTTTTCTTGTATCACATTATAGAAAATTAATAAGGAATTGGAGAATTAGTGATATTCATTATGGTATTGGAGGTTTTAATAGCCATGCTAAAAAGAGCCTAGGCCAAGTATCCCCTGGTGACACCCAGCAGTGTCTAAGGCGAGACTCCCACAAGCATTTTTTTATATTGACAGAGCTGTTGCAGAACAGATCTGATTGACTCACTGAGAATGATTTGGGGAATAAAAGCAACATATCCTATAATAGATAAGTTCTTGCATCTTCCACACAGAAGCCAAAATTTAAAACTCCACTGAGAAAAAACATACTGTCTCAATTACACCTATGCCAACACTTAAATTTTCTGATGCTTGTTTTATAGACAGATCAATAATTCCGACAACAAGTCAATGTCAGCACCCTGATTAAAAAGCAACATGAAAGCCTAGACAGGAGTTACACAGCAGTGATAAAAGGACTGCTTTTTGAACATCAACTGTCCTACAGAAACTTCCCCGCATATTCCATTATCAATTTTGTTGGCAGATTCAGATTCCTCCCTAATACTAGACTTGAAAGAGAGCCCTGGATACCAGATTTCTTCTTCTTCTTTATTCCACTGTGCAAAAGATAATTTCCATACATCCAAAGACTCATTATGACCTTCATACTTTCACTGTCTGCTGGGATTATTTCTGAAGTTCTGAGACTCTGCTCAGTTTCAAGCAGCTTCCAATTATATTATATAACATTACATTATGTTGAAATAATGTAGAATTTCTTCCCTAAATTAAAACGGTATGAGGTGGACGATGGGCAGCATTAATTCTTGTACTAGTGAGAAGTGTAAGGTCCAATAGCTTGGGAACCATTAAAAGGAAGATTGATAATGCATTATATCAAAGTGTGCTAAGAATCCTCCTTATGATGTGATACAGTCCATTGATTCTACTGATGGCAGGTCATAAGATGTTAGACCTTATAACCTTGACATCACATATGCAAAAGCTACTGTAGATAGATTTTTTAAAAAGCTCTAGAATGAGCTAATTGAAAACTCTCCTTTCCTCTGATGCCACTTTAGTTAGTAAGGTGGTAGCAATATGGACTACTTTTGCAGGACAATAGGTATGACAAAAATGGGAGGAACTCTGAAATCTTTTTAGCTAGTGTACTAACTAGATTTCAGTTAAAATGTGTTACAGGGCTGTTAACTTAATGGCACATATTTATGTGCCAGTGTGAATGACTCCTGTGTCAGTCATTTTGAAAAGGAAAATTAAATATTTTTTTCAAAGGTAACACATTCTTATATTTCTCCAAATATTACATTGGATCATTTAATACAGTTAGAAATGTTTGGTTTACGTAAGTATAGAATGTGAGCTGATAAGTGAGAGAATATTCGAAATATTTTTTAAGAAGTGCATCCAAAGTAAAAAGTTTTAGGATTTTATAGTATTCAAAGAATTAACAATGTTTGCATATATTTAGATAAAAGTGACAGTGACAGGAACAAAAAAGAAAAGCCACGTGCATTTCTCCTCTTCTATGGTGCTTTGTTTTCTCATACAAGCTACAGACATTTCAAAGACAGTCTGTACCTTTGTTATACTGGCACTGAACAACATGCTAGTAATATTTATAATTAAAAAAATACAAAAAATATTGCAATACTGTATAGCACTAAGACTTAGTTGTTTAAAATGAAAAATTATCTTACTTTCAAAAGGATAATTTGATAGACTCTGACTACAGCGACCTCTATCTGAACAGTTGCTAATTCAGTGCCCTTTAGCTTTTTAAATCCAAGCTTTTGCTTAGGAGCCTTTAACAGAAGTCAGGAGTCACCACGCTCTACCTTCCCCAAACCTACTTTCACTATGCAATTCATTGCATCATTCCAGTCTTCACATAAGTTTTGCCACACCTTACATTTCAAAGGTTCTTCACCCCATTTCTTTGCAGATCTGACAGGTATAGCAGGAATTGCTTCACACAGCGCTAATTCCAGTGAAATGTGTTGTTAAGTAGTAGTATAGCAGAGGAACCACCTTCTTTTGTTTGCAAAGAGAGGACAACAAAATAGTCTAAGTTTTCTGGGGCCTTCTTGTTCCCTAACTCTTTCCGTGATAATTAAATGAAAGCATTTACTTCATTTTCACAGCTGCTATGATTGAAAGCACCCAGGAAGGCAGAAGAGGGAAGGCAGCCCGTGAGACAGTTGGGGTGCTTTGGGGATCAGTGAAAGAGAGATGGTGTAAAATGAATACATGCATTGTACCCCCAAGACTCTGGCTCTTTGTGATTGTGGAAACACAGATTCACAGTTGTAATAATTATATAAATCAAAGACTCTTACTCACTGACAGAAATTAGGGCTTCAAATTTTAGTACATTTTGGTATGCATTTGCAAGAGATTGAGACACCTGCAGGTAACCGCTGAATATTTGTTTCTACAATCAGCAGTTTTTCCTCTAATTAAAAATAACTCTTTTTTTCCCCCCCAAAAAGCTCAGGATACTTCCCTTTTCTTACCCTAACAAGAAATGAGGATTGGAACAAGAACAAGGGGCAATGCAGAAGAGTATGAAGCACCAAGTAAAAGGATTTGGAGAAGTTAACTTTTCTAATCAAGTTATACTCTGTCCATCAAATCTGCTTTTCCTTTGAAGTAACTATATGTACTGTGCTAGTTTTGGCTGCGATAGAGTTAATTTTCTTCATAATAGCTAGTATGGGGCTATGGTTTGGATTTGTGCTGAAAACAGTGTTGATAACACAGAGATGTTTCAGTTATTGCTGAGCAGTGCTTGCACAGAGTCAAGGCCTTTTCTGCTTCTCACCCCACCCCACCAGCGAGCAGGCTGGGGGTGCACAAGGAGTTGGGAGGGGACACAGCTGGGACAGCTGACCCCAATTGACCCAAGGGATATCCCAGACCATATGATGTCATGCTCAGCATATAAAGCTGGGGGAAGAAGGAGGAAAGGGTGGACGTTTGGAGTGATGGTGTTTGTCTTCCCAAGTAACCGTTACGCATTATGGAGCCCTGCTTTCCTGGAGATGGTTGAACACCTGCTTGCCAATGGGAAGTGGTGAATGAATTCCTTGTTTTGTTCTGCTTGTGCATGTGGCTTTTGCTTTCCCTATTAAACTGTCTTTATCTCAGCCCACAGGTTTTCTCACTTTTACTCTTCCAATTCTCTCCCCCATCCCACCAGCAGAGAGTGAGCAAGTGGCTGCGTGGTGCTTACTTGCCAGCTGGGGTTAAACCATGACATGTACTAATCCATAAATCAGTGAAGGCTTACAGGGCTCTGAGTAGACAGCTGTGAAAAATGTAAAACATTCTCACATACTGACATAGCAAAATACCCTGGAGGCTCAGTTTCCAGATCAATGCCATTCCATGAAGTTTTAGTTCTGTTTGCCTAGATCACTAGTTACGGGATTTGTAAACAAAGTGATATCAAACATTAAGAATAAATTCATGGATGTTTCTGCTTTTGAAGCCTTCTAAAAACCACTGAAAAAATTAAACTCTTTGATGTGCATCCTTCCAGTTGCAATATTTTTTAACAGGAAATTGAACCAGAACAACTACAGTCACAACTGCAACCTTCTTAATAACATGATGTGACTGTTCAGTAAATCAGTGTCTTAATCAATAGAATAAAATATACTATCTAATCTGCTAAAGTGTTTTGCCAGTCTAGAGTGAAGTGCCATGAAAACGGCAAAGAAAAATATAATTGGGTTGGAGACTAGAATTTTCAAATGCACATTTCCTTAATTTAAAGGGTCTGGGGCTAGAGGAGGGGCAGTTCTTTCCATTTAATGACTTGAGCACAGTGTGGTTTAAATAGCACATTTGATTTGGGAACCTATTAGCTGATGATGACTCTGTGGAGAAAAAAAAAAAAAATGGATTCCCTTATTACTCATTTGCTTAGCAATATCTGTAATTCCATGATGTTGTAAAATAGCTCAGTGTTAAAACTGAGCTATTTTCCATCATTTGTAGAAGCAGAAGGGTAAACACAGCAAAGGCCGAGTTCACGTGTTAAACATATTCCTGAATTCTGCAGTGCTTTTACTGGCACTAGAATTGGGAAAGCAAAATTAGGTAATGTACATATCGAAACTTCAGTTTTGAAAAGTATGTATACTAGGCTTCATAGGTATTAAGAGATGGATGACAACAGTCTAAAGAAGTTGCAATTTAAGCAAAGAGATGCAACTAAATTTCAAATGACCTTTTGACAGAGGAAATTAAGCAAATGTTTGATTAATAACAGCACTGTAGATCCAGATTACTAAAGAAACATCATTAAAAGAAACTTCACTGTAGTGATTATAAGAGTAAGAAATGGGAAGGTAAATATAACTAAAGGAAAAAAAATTAAATTCCACATCTGATTTGCCTTTCACTTACAATAGAATAAGTAGTCTAGTAAACTAAAAGGAGAAATAGTCATCTAAAATCAATTTGAAGATCCTGCCCACCAAGCTTTAACAAAGCTTTATTTTGTTAAAGTGATTCTAGTGACTTTTTTCTATTTTAGAACAGGGAATAGAATGCATATGAACATAACTGTGATCAGATAAAGCAGAATTCAACCTAAATGATGAGCAGTGTTTTACAATTGAACCATTCCTTAACTTCTTTCTTCTGGACAATGAACAGTTGAAAACACAAATTAAGGGACACAACAGCCTATCAAAAATCTATGTTCAGACATACTGCAACAGAAAGAATGAGAATTACTAAGAGGCATGTAACAAAATAAAGGCGACACAGAAGTAAAATCCCGAAACCAGCATAAAACAGCATTTATTCTCACTCAGAAGTCTTCTAAATTTCTGGAACAATAAACACTGTTATCTACTAGTCTGCAGGCCTAAAGCCAAAGAAATTGCCAATGCTCCTGTCAGGCCACAGGCTTTGCATCAACTCTGCACGACTAAAGCTTGTCAGTTGTATTTTCTCTAAGCTAGACTTCACCTTCTGTTTAGCTCGTTTAGTTGTAATAGCAATTCTCTAACAACGAGGTAACATAGCCTAATCTGTTTTACCTTTAACTTAGCTTTGTGACTGCATGGGCTAGTGACTATCAGTATAACAATTTTGATATATTTCTGTACCTAAAGTCGATATTCTGCAGAGAACTAACTGTTACTGTAGAATAAAAATGTAGTGTAGAGGACTACAATCATGGGACGATAGTAGAGGTATTGAAAAATACAGGCACAGGGTGGTACCAGAGGGAGCAGTGCTATAAGCAACTCACCAGGTCAATTACTAGTCGTTAAAAGAAAGCAACCTTGGGAGGTGGCTAAGACTGATTTTAGAGAACAAAAACCAAGAGAAAAAGATTAAAGAACAAGAATCCTATATGTGTAAAACACACACATGCAAAGAATTCAGACATATGGAGTTGCAGGCTAATAAACCAAGATCAATGTCAGGGCCCTGAGGCCAAAATTGCCCTACCCAGCAGGGGACCCACTCGCCCTGCCTGTGAGCCTGGGGGCCCCATTTCAATGCCCAGGCTCTACCTGAGCCACATCATAGGTGTATCCATGCCCAGCCCCATCCCGTGTACTTCCCCACTTAAGGATTTTGCTTCCTGGCTTTACATCAGACCTGGCTCATCCCTTCCTGTGTGACAATCTCCAGATAACTGGCAGAACCTGCTGGTCCCACCAGCACTGCTCATCCTGCTTGTGGACAAGGGATGGTGCCCCAGCAGCCAGGGCACCACCTGCCCCAGGGTCTCCCATGTCTACAGCTTCACCCCCTTGATTGCGTAGCTCCCCTCACACTATTCCCTAAAAATACATACAATTAACCTCAAACAAATCCTACCATGTCAATGTTGTCACTGATATAGAACCATAGAATAGTTTGGATTGGAAGGGACCTTTAAAGGTCATCTAGTTAACCCTCCCTGCAATAAGAAGGGACATCTTCAACTACATCAGGTTGCTCATAGCCCTATCCGACCTGACCTTGAACACATCCAGAGAAGGGTCATCTACCACCTCTCTGGGCCACCCGGTCCAGTGTTTCACCACCCTCATTGTAAAAAAATTTCCTTCCGTCTAGTCTGAATCTACCCTCTTTTAGTTTAAAACCACTACACCTTGTCCTATCACAAGAGGCCCTACTAAAAAGTCCATCCCCATCTTTCTTATAAGAACCCTTTAAGTACTGAAAGGCTGCAATAAGGTCTCCTCGGAGCCTTCTCTTCTCCAGGCTGAACAACCCCAACTCTTTCAGCCTGTCCTCATAGGAGAGGGGTGTTCCAGCCCTCTGATTATTCTTGTGGCCCTCGCCTGGACCCGCTCCAACAGGTCCATGTCTTTCCTGTAACTGAGGACTCCAGAGCTGGGTGCAGTACTGCAGGGGGGGGTCTTACAAGAGCAGAGTAGAGGGGCAGAATCACCTCCCTCGACCTGCTGGCCATGCTTCTTCTGATGCAGCTCAGGATATGGCTGGCTTTCTGGGCTGCAAACACATGTTGCCAGCCCATATCCAATATTTCATCCACCAGTACCCAGGTCCTTCTCAGCAGGGCTGCTCTCAATCCCTTCATCTCCCAGCCTGTATTGATACTGGGGATTGCCCTGACCCAGGTGCAGGACCTTGCACTTGGCCTTGTTGAACCTCATGAGGTTCCCATGGGCCCACTTCTCGAGATTGTCCAGGTCCCTCCAAATGGCATCCCACCCCTCAGATGTGTTAAACACACCACTCAGCTTGGTGTCATCTGCTAATTTGCTGAGGGTGCACTCAATCCCACTATGTCATTGATGAAGATATTAAACCATACTGGTCCCAACACAGACCCCTGAGGGACACTACTCATCACTGATTATCTGGACATTGAGCCGTTGACCACTACTCTCTGGATGTGACCATCCAATCAATTCCTTATCTACCAAATAGTCTACCCATCAAATCCATACCTCTCCAGTTTAAAGAGAAGGATGTTGTGGGGGACCATGCCAAAGGCCTTACAGGAGTCCAGATAGATGACATCTGTAGCGCTTCCCTTGTCCAGTGATGTAGTCACTCCATCGTAGAAGGCCGCTAGGTTGGTGAGGCAAGACTTGCCCTTGGTGAAACCATGCTGGCTGTCTCGAATCATCTCCTTGTCCTCCATGTGCCCTAACATAGCTTCTAGGACGATCTGTTCCATGATCTTCCGAGGCACAGAGGCGAGGCTGACAGGTCGCTAATTCCATGGGTCGTCCTTTCTACTGTTTTAAAAATGGGTGCAATGTTTCCCTTTTTCCAGCCACCATGGACTTCACCTGACTGCCATGACTTTTTGGGTATCATGGAGAGTGGCCTGGCAACTACATCAGCCAGTTCCCTCAGGACTCTGGGATGCATCTTGTCAGGTCCCATAGACTTATGTGTGTTCAGGTTCCTCAGGTGGTCACAAACCTGATTTTCTCTTACAGTGGGAGGGACGTTGCTCCCCCAGTCCCTGCCTTGAGGTCCAACCACTCAAGAGGTGCGGGAAGGGAGACTGCCAGTGAAGACTGAGGCAAAACAGTTGAGTACCTCAGCCTTTTCCTCATCTGTTGTTACCAGTTTGCCAGTCATGTTCATCAGGGGTACACTTTGTTTACCTTTCCTTTTCTGACTGACATACCTGTAGAAGCCCTTCTTATTCTTTATGTCCCTTGCCAAGTTCAGCTCCGGCCTTCCTGACCCCACGCCTACACAACGGGGCAGTGTCCCTATACTCTTCCCAGGACACCTGTCCTTGCTTCCACTGCCTGTGCATTTCCTTCTTGCCCTTTAGTTTGACCAGCAGGTCTTAACTCATCCATCTGCATCCTCCTCCCACCAAAGAGTCTGGGACACTGACAACGCACCATAGCCCCCACCCCAGCTAGAGCCATCCACCATAAGACTCAGAGGAGCTGTGACAGCAGGAGCATAACACCAGGGAAAGGGATAGACACAAGGAAGTATGTGTACACAGTCTGTTTTATTATTGAGACTTTTCTCCCTAACAGTATTTTTTCTTTTCTTTCCTTCTTTTTTTGTAATAATAGTTAGACAATAATTATTCTTTGATCAAGATTACAATTAGGCTAAGAGTAAATTCATGGCTTTGCTCATAAGGTGGCGGGTATTTTGGCTTGGAAGCTGCACAAACAGTAGTATAAAAAAATTGGTGGAGAACATAGGCAGCCTAGGCTATAATTTCAACACAACAAATTCAGCCTTTAATCTTAAGAGTGTTCCACCCTTCGATAGTATATCAGATTTTGTTTACAAACACCCAAAGACAAAAGATTGACACTTTTGTTTCAATGTTTTTTGGTTTTTTTAGGAGGCAGAATATGGTATCCAGGCAGGAGCAACTAATTCCTGCAGAAGCAGGAAAAATAGAGCAGCAGCGCAAATAAGCCAAACTTCTACAAGTCTGGTGTTTTGCAATTATTATAGATCTTCAGGATTTAGAAGATTGAGGCGTTATAGTCACTTGCTGTCTCTTCTTCATCCCTACAGTGAAAGTATTTCTAAATTCTAGGTTCATTAAGTCAATTCATTATACTCTTTACATGGATTTTGGAAGGAAGATAAAATTTTGCTCTTGATTCACAAGAATCAGTGAAGCTTTAGATTTTAGGACTTTTAGATTGATACTATTTAGAAAAATATAAAATCAATAGTATTCAGAATACTAGTTTTCTGTTAATCTAAAGTTTCATGTTTAAATGTATAATTCCTGTGAAATTAATTTAGAGATTGATATCAAAATGGTATATATATATAGACATCTAGAAATGTCAAGGAAAGCTATGACAATTGTTATGGGTGAAGGTAAAGACTTGTGTTCAGACCATAAAATAAATTTGCCTAGCCTTAAGGATATAACTAGACCAGGTAGACCATTCAACTTACACACCTATTCTTCCAACCACTAAAGAGGATGTGGCTTTGTTACTTCTGAACAACACCTCATTGCATTACAGAAATACATGCAAAAGGCAAAGCTCCTGTTGTGCTAGAAAACAATGAATGACAGCAGTCGTTGCTAAGGTGGGAAACAAGTTATAATCAACAAGGCACATCAAAGCTGTTTAGTTTTGCTCCAACAACCACGACCTTGCAAATGCTCATTTACTCAATAAACACAGGTATGTCCTTTTAACTGAAGTCAATTATACAACTGTACCGTATGACTCCATTGACATTAGGCATTTGGCCCATTGCTGCTACATGTTATTAGCAGCGTACGTCTCCCTGTAGTGCAAAGGAGTGTAATTACTGTCACATACAATGAAATAGAAATTCATTCTGTTTACAAAAATGGTCTGTCAGACAGCTAAAACTTTGTTAAAGCAAACATAAGCATTACTATTTTATGTAAAAAGCATTTTCATATTAAAAGTATTATTCATTATTTTTTCTTGAAATATCTGAACGTTAAGGTAGAGAGTGCCCCTTACCTCCTCTCTTGTTTAACTTGGCATACCCTGGCACATAGCTGCTTGTCATAGATGATGAACTGCTGAAGGAGGAGTGGGGTAATGCTGACACCAGAGGTTCATCACACTTTTCTGAAACACAAGAAAACAGATTCACTTTTTGCTGTTAATTATTCACACATATTAATTGGAATCCCAACATCTCAGTAAAAAAAGCCCAACAAACAAAACCAACAAAAACCAAAGAAACAAAAAACCCACCCCAAAACCCACAAGAAAACCAAGAGGCACACACCTCTACGTGAAAAATAAAGACTTCAAAGAGAAAAATTAGGTAACGGTAATGCCTAACCATGGGCCACCACTCTCTTTAGGGATACTACAAATGAACAAAAAAAAGCCTGCCCTGATACATCTGGAATGGTTTTGGTGACATGAAAACATAGTGCTGAAGAAAAGTATTATCATAAAAGCTTTATAAGAAGTAGATAAGATACAAACCTTCAGTTCTGTAATAGAAGCACTAACAACCTGATATTTTTTAAAAGAAAATAAATTAGGGTATATTAATAAATGCCTATGAATTATCACATATTAAAGATTTACTGAAAAAAATTAACAAAATAATCTTTTTTTAAAAAAATATAATTTATATAATCCATTTGAGTACTTCACTTCTATTTTACTCAGTATAAAGAAGATTAACTTGGTATTAGCATCTAAGATGAAAAAAAAATATCAGAATCTTTGCCTTTCTAATGAAGAAAAAAGTTTAAAACAAATCTCCTGCTGTGGTATGAAGTTATGTAAATTAGAATGAAAAGAATTGGCTTTTGACTTCTCAAATACTTCAACAGTTAATGTACTGCCTTTGTTCTAGTTTTTCCTCAGTTATTTCAACAGATGGCTGAAATACGTAGGTTAAATTACTCCTTTACATTTCAGGTACAACCTAAAAAAAAACATAACCTACACCAATCTGCTTGACTAATCTTTTTAAATACACGCACTGCAACACAGGCTCTGCTGCAAGTGGAAACACCCTCAATTTATGTATCTAGAAAGCATTATTAGACCACTCCTGGTAAGCAGCATATTTAATGCTCAGCCACACCACTGTTTTGGCACAATTATAAAATGGTGATTTGGTCAGACTGGATCACACTTAGAGACTGAATTAATCCTACACTCAAAAGAGGAGCTTTAAGGGGGAAAAAAAAAGGATTGTGAGTGAATCAAGTCATTTATAAGGCAGGTCTCTTACAATTTCCAGTCTCGTGTAATGAAAAATAAAATTACTTTCACAGCAATAGAAACTGAAGCACAGAAATACAGAACAACATTCGTTCATGAATCAGTACTTTGGCATTTAACAAAATAATAAGTTTCCTTCACAAATCTCTGAGAGTTTTTTAAGGGAGAAAACAAAATTCATACCAGCATAAAAAGCACAGGTAAGAGTAAAGGGCAACTGCTTTGCACTGAATTAAAGGACAATTCCAATTACTTTAAAGTTCACTACCACACTATTTAATGATGGAATTTTGACAAGGGAAGATAAATGGGTTTAAGCATTATTATTGTTTATACCACAAAACAGAAGGATCGATTCCTCTCCTCCCTCTGCTTTGGCTGCAGCCACACGGCACATTTGGTCAGAAGCCTGCAGTCAGATGGATACGACGCCTGGTGCTCACTCACATCACACCACCCAAGCAGCACACCAGCGTTGCACAGGACCTCTCCCTGGCAGCAGGGGTATGGCAGCGAGCAAAGGCCTACGTTTTAAGATCCTGGGTGCCAGGCTGCTATTATTTCAGTCAAAGTAGTACATGGTTAGAGCTTAAGAATAAAAGTGAGCAGCGGATTGAAGTACTCATTACAAATTCTGCCCTAACTGTCGTAATCACAGAACGACAGAGTTACTTGACAAAGTTTTTCTCATGTGTTCATTTATAGTGTATTTTTGGTAGTTCATAAAAATAGGTTTTCAACTTAAAGACTGCTAGCAAACTGCCAGTTCATCATTAGTGTTACCTAGCTAGAGATTTGAAGTCATTTGTCATTAATTCTGTTGTAAAAATGGAATGAAACATTTAAAAGCAGAACAACACATAATCAGAAATATTTTAAAAATTCATAACAAAATCTCTTTATAGCATTTTCTTATGTCTATCTTACATGATATTTACTGTTAAGGAAAAAAAAATTCTTATGAATAATGACAGCTAAGGTTGAACATGTACCTTTGTTCAGTTTCCTGGAGTTTTTTTAGTATATTTTTTAAAGCAAATTGTTAGGTTTATAAGATTTTCCCCCATCCATAGTTCCATACTGGAGGGGGGGGTGCTAGTGGGGAGAAAAACATGCATCTTTATGGAAGAATATTAGGAATAGAAAGATTTAGCTACAAAAATATTTGCTACTTATGCAATTTGATTAATTACTGTACGTAATGGGAGGCTACCGGTAACAATATTCTAAAAGAACTTGTGAAACAAAAGAGCTATCCTAAATCAGAACAAAAAAAACTTTTAAAAAGGGATAAAACGTGAGCAAAATCCTAATTTCTGCAACACACCCCCCACCCCCCCACCCCCCCTGGGTTTTAGACAATCTGTTCAGAAACACCACCACAGCTGAAAAAACCCTCTCCAAATAGTAGAAGCTCATCAGAACTTATATTCTTTTACTGATCCCAGTAGCTATTGCGAAAATCTCCTGGTGTTACTATTGGTAAAGCTACGCAAAAGGAAATATGGAACAAACTTGTCTGGAAAGACTACTAGCTTCTAAATCATCATCACCCCGTATGGCCTGCCTTGTCTCTCTGCTTCACTAACCCATCCTCTTGGATTCAAAAGAGCAAGACAGAGAAGCTTGACTTAGTCAAAAAAACAAAATCCCACAGGGAGTATCACTCTGTATTTGCCACTATGGTCACATTTTTTACAGACAGTCATGAGTAGTGTTTATGTGCTTTTGAAGTATTGAATCTGAACCTCTGCTTTCTTAGTTTGGTTGGAATCACCAATACTGGGGGGCAGCGGGTGTAGGGAGGAGCAGAAAAACCAGAGTTGATATAGTTTTCCTTCACTGTTGTTTAGAACTGCATTTTCTTCCTATGCCTGTTTTGGGATACCAACTAATAACCTGAAGAATAAAACCAAAAATACCTCACTTTCTCATTATTTAAAAAACAAACACACACCCCCCAATCCGCCTGCTCATTTAGGCTTCAAAATATAGGAAATTCACCATAAATGTGTGTAAATTACAGGGAAGGATTATACTTCAGATTAATATATGTTAAAAAAGGTATTAACCTCATCAATAACTCATGACTTTAGGCCCAACAGAAGAAAAGTTAGAAGACTGCTTACATAAGCTAATATTTCTAGCCCTGTGTGAAAGTTCCACTAAATATATTGCACCATTTAAACTTCCTTCATAACATGAAATGCTGTTATACCACAGATTTAAGAGAAAAAAAATCCTTGGGAACCTTTGGTTCTTTCAGCAGTTTTAGTTATTTCCTACAGAATCCAATTTTTTACTTACTAAAACGAGAATCATATATACCTTCCTGTTACTGAGATATAATAGCTTTCCCCATATAAGTCAATGTACTGTGCCCTGTTAATCAATTACAGAGCACACTCTCCTGCCAGCATCGTAGCAGCAAAGAAATAAACTCTCCTCCATACCATTTATCTCAGTGATGTATTAACATCCAAGCCAGCTTAGGTCCATTTAAATGTTAACTTCCTGAAGCAAAACCACACTTCCACTCCACTCCATTCTGTTCAGATAGAAAGAACCGATAACTTTGTCATAGGTATGATGACATTTGCTACTCTGACTTTCCTATTCAGAGGGAAATTACAGTATATGTCCATCAGAAACAAGTTTCCTTGAGGTTCAAATAATTAGATCAATGGAAGAAAGGTCACCTATTGTCATTAAATACAAATGGAAAACGTCTGCAATCCACAAGTTTCAAATTCCTCAAGACTAAAGACTAGGAAAGGGAAGGACTGCTATGCACTTGGTCTGTTCTTACATGCTTTCTCAGGCACCTGGCTATTGGAAACCAGATACCAAGTGAGATAGATCTTTTGTCCTACCAAATGCAGCCTCTCATATTCTGGTGTTTGCACTCAACAAAACAAGGAAAGGATACCTGTCCTTCGCACTCAACAAAACAAGGAAAGGATACCTGTCCTTTCCTGTTTCACAGTCTATTTATGGTTTATTTATATAGTCTACCCATCATGCTGGATAGACTAAAACCAGCTGTCCTCTACTTCACCTGCAATTGCTTTAATTGCTACTTAGTTAGTCCGTAAACTATCTGGGGAATAATGACCAGAGTATTTGAAGGGACAGGCCTCGATTGTAGCACAAAGCAGACCATATACACAGAAACTCTTGATTTATCAATCCCAGAGGCTGTTAAAGCTTAATCCTTGCTATACCAGTGATTTCAATGATTTTTAGTGGGCAAAGCAAAGTAAAAACCTAGATGCTTCACTTCACAGAAGTCTGTTCAAATACTTAGCATCTTGACCAATAAACAGGTCACCTGTAAAGTTGCTGACATATCTTATCAAAGCAGTCCAAGCAGATGAAAAAGACAATCTGCAGTTCATCTTCTTGACATTTGTATCTAGCAGTAGGTTAGAACGCATACAAAGAACTATACATTTAGAAGTGTTGAGAAATGGGAACAGTATACATTTATAGTCACAGGTGGTTTTTATTAATAATTTGAAGCTGCTTTAGAGGATCTCACAGAAGCTCTTGTGAAGATTCTGTCAGCAAAGCAAAAAGAGAGCTAAGATGTGTACGGTGTTTCTGAAAAAGAAAAAATATTTGGATACTGAGAAATAGCAGTCATCAGAAATAAGTGACGGTGACCTACTAAGAATGCTTTTGAAGAACAAAGGCTTTTCCATCATTATGGTCCAGTGCGCACTGAGGAACAGATGTTTAAAAAAAATACCAAACCCAAAATCCACAGATTCACCCCTCCTTCTTCAAAATCTTCAGTCAAGATTTCCTATCAAATTATAATCCATTATCATAATTTTCCTGTAGGATACTAGCTCTAAGACATAAACATGCTGGCAATAACAACTTTACTAAAGAAAGCCCCATATGTGTATGCCAGAAATTAAGAACTCGAAAGCTGATCAACTTAGATGCAAAAAGGCAAATGACTGCAATATCAATATTGTGTTCTGAGTCCAAAATAGCCACAATTAATCACTAGCAGAATATGAAACAGATGAGTCAATCTGAAGTAGCATTAAAAAAAAACCATCTCAGCAAAGAAATACACAAAGCCAGGGCTTTCTGACCAAAAAAAAAAATCTTAACCATTTCTCTTTTACACAATATTTTGACCATACAAACAGAACATTTACAATACCAACCCTGAAATCTTAACTATTATCAGTATATCCAACTCATTAATTATACAAAAATGCCTGTCAAGCGCAAGGAAAAAAGTTTAAAGCAACTTTTAATCTTTACTTGTAATGCAAAAGACTCCTGTTTTAAAATATGAATTCTAATGTAAATGTTGGGGAGCAACGGAGAGAATTATATCATCTGGGTTTAATTTGTACTGTGTGCTAAATGCTAGTTATCCTAAACACAATTTTCTCCTCCAATTTGAATATGTAGAGCGATTTCTCTGTAGCATGCTGAGGAGAAAGAATAAGCCACCAAGCACTTCTGAAAAGCAGTCATGAGATTGCAAGGGCACTCTGGAACATGGATAAATACGTATGGGAACTGGCATATCTCCAATGACAACCAATAGGAATATTAATGCGGCTGTTTTGGATTGCAGCATATTAGTATGCTGAGACAGCCTTACTTTTCATGTTGCATAGACAGATTTTAGAATATGAAATGAATGCTAGAATCCACCGTGTTTAATTCACAAGACTGTGTCCCCCCAAAGAGTAGGAATAAATAAACATAAGTTGCTAGAACATTTTATGCACTCTTTCAAATGAACTTTTAAAGCAATGCTAACTGAAAAGCGGGAGATGCTACAAAGCAGTTCATGGTCAACGGTAACCCCTTTAAAAAAAAAAAATTAAACTTCGAAGGAAGTGTTATTGAGGACAGCCTATCACAGGTTCAATTTCAATGACAAGAAAAGCAACCTTGGCCCTGTGTCACAAGCCTGTTGCTCAGTATGATAAACCTATAGCTAAACCTCTCATCATGTGTGACAGGAGCACTGCTGGAGAAGCCCCTTCCTTAGTCCTCAGAAGGGCCACTAATGAAAACAATAAATATTGACGATAACGGCTGGCAAATGCCAGGCAGGGTACACCTCATGCTCCAAGTTCCTAAGTCAGCAAGAAATCAGTAAAGAGCTTATCAAGGAAGACCTTCTCTTATGGGGAAAGGAAATACTTGCCTGTCAGGTGTATTTGCCAAATGTATCAGCATTTGGTACATTTGGGGTGGTTCAATGACCTTTTGCCTTATGCATGTTCTGTTGTTTTTTTCTTGACTGGGGGAGATAATTTAAAGAAATCCACCACAAACTGTTACTTTTTTTTTTTTTTTTCTTTTTTTAAAGATAAAAAGCTAACTTTACTCCCCAGCAAGTTTCTTGGACCACCTTATCAACCAGATAGGGATGATAAGTGGTAGAGTGAAAGCTCCATTTTTTTTTTTTTTATCTCTTCTGTGCCACCTACTGTCCCAAGTGGGACTCCTTTTGTACCATGCTTACATTAGAAGGGTAATGAAAACCAACCTACTTCTTAAATAACTTGAGCCACAACAGAGCTGTGCACACTCCACCTGTGCAAACAGGGTAATACTCTGCACACACAACAGCTACTTTCCCAGTTACTATTCCAATTTGCATGTCAGAAATTCAATGCAAGGCTTACATAAGCCTCATTTGGCTTCTTGTTTGCTATTTCTACTAGCCTCCGTTGCTTTGATCTGTTATTTCTCACTGTGCTCTTGTGAGCATAGTGCTCTTTCCATATTGCAGAAGTCTGCAGCTTCCCCACATGACTGACATTCCACAGGACAGTCTTGACAGTCTGCTCGGGAGCCAAATTCACATTCAGTTTCATGAGCAAATGAGTTCAAGTGTAACTGAAGCTTTTCTGTAAGTACCTCTGGAGCTCAGTTATAATCTAAAAGATTAGAGCAGCTCATATTGATCGCCTGGGATGTTTCATATTCCACTTCAAGTTGCATACCATCAATAGAGATAACACATTGTTGCTCAAAAGGATGGCTGCTGCTGAAAAGGAAGAAAACATAGCAGCTATTTTTCCCCCTCCAAGGTGAAGCCATAAATTACATGAATTTAGTGGTCTCCACACAACCCTTACTGCTCAAGGTTACTCGTCCTGAGGTTTATTTCAAGCCTTTCTATAGATCTCTGTAAGGAAAGGAACAAGTCTCATGTAATGTTTCTTATGGCTGTTCCTTTGCTCACAGCAAAGCATAGGCAGTCAGGCCTGTTGCTTTGTTCTGGTTCCGATTCAGGAATTAGCCTTTGGGCAACGCTGGATGCGCCACCAGGGCCACATTTCTAAAAATGCATTTGGACGCCCAAAGACAGATAATACTTTACAAGATTTTACAAAGTATCTTTTCACCTGAACTTTGTTTCTGATACCTATTGACTAGTTTTCAGAGTAGCCAAAGCCTTATTAATCCCAAAGGTCATGGTATGGCTACATGTTTTGACTCCTACAAATGAATGCCATATTTCATCCAAGGACTGGGTTACTAATAAATAAGAAAACTTTCTTGTTTTGAGGATTTATTAATAAACATTTGTAAGCACTCCTGGGAAACATTGGAAATGGTAATATCATAACAATAGCACAAACATGCAATGTATTATATGACTACTATCAGACATTTCTGGCTGCACTGCCTTTCATCAAATGCCATACATGTTCCACAGTACTCTCCATACTTCTGTCTTTAACTACTGAAAATGAGAAAAGGTTTAAAGTAAACGTCATTAATTACTATGATCTACAATTTAACCAGAGAGATTAGGATTTATTTTTTAACTAAATTATTCAGTTTGGAATCATTACAAGTATAAATGTGTACAAAGCAGCCTCTTGAAATTCAGATTTATAAAAATTTTAACATTTCACAAAGGAAAAATAGAAAACTTCACCCCAAATTTGTACACGTCAATTTTTCAGGAAAGTGTCAATATTTTAAACTCTGAATTTACAAAAATGTATTTTTTCTTCAATATTTTACATTTGGAAAGAACACGGGTCCTTAAAATTAAACTTATGTCTTACTTTATTATTTAGTAGCATTCAATTTTGAATTATTTAAAAATAAATACATTCTTTTTATTGTCTCTAAGTTATATCTACAGTAAGGTTTTTGCAGAATTTTGGTTGGTTGGTTTTAGGTTGTGGTTTGGGTTTTTTTTACTGGAAAAAGAGTAGACAGAGGACATTTTTACAGCACTTTGAAACAAAAACAACTCTGGATTACTTTTGGTTTACTTTAGAGTCTGCAGAGCATTCGACAGTCCATTGAGAATTTGGCAAATGGTCATGCCATCGCGCTGTGTCTTTTATGAACAAATTTATAAACTGCTTTGCACCCTACGCAACTGGAAAAGTTGTATGAGAAACTTGCCATCTTATTTGCTCGGTTTTAAAAAACACTCAGGTCAATTACATCTGGAATAATCGGAAGTCAGACAGTCTGGTTGTACACTTGGGATTTCATTAAACTGTCTTTAGCACATAAGCAATAATAGACAATCAACTCTATGCAAAGTAAAATTCATAAATTTTTTTGTATTTTTGCATATCCAATCCTCAGATGCCTTTTCTTCTGACATGTAAATATATTTCTTCACCTTTTCACTACTAGAAATACCTGAATTTTTTGGAGGATGTTACAGTGAACAAAGCTCCTTCTTAAGTGTCTTTGCAGGTAGGTATCATTTTTCACAGACTGGTGCCTATCTGAATTAAGTATGAAGAAGCCTGGAGTCATGATGCATAAAAAGTTTTAGAGTAAAGGGCAGAGGAACCCACAAGGCTGGAGGAAGGAAGAGAATGCTGAAAATCTTCACAATTTATCTTGTCAAGTCTCATTTAGCTTAAAATACATTTGCCAATTACCTAGCTTATGTTCTTCCTAAGTCAATCTTATATCAGCAAGTATCTTTGTTTGGTGTGGGGTTTTGTGGTTTTGGTTTTTTTGTTGATTTGATTTGTTTGTTTTTTGGGACCCAGGGATAAGACAATAATGCATGATAACTAGTTTCCCGAATAACATTTTTGCCAGTCAGCTTAACTCTTCAGCATCACTTTAGCAGGTTTCCATCTCTAAAATTAAGCTTTTATCTTTAACGAGAACAAAACAATTTTCTCCTCACAATGCGTACTTATTTTAATGGTCCCTTTAGTTTTAGCAGTTTCATATCAACATAAATCTTCTGAATTCAGAGCTGTTATTCCAGGTTTAACCTAATTTAAGCAAGATCAAAACAGCCAGTGAGGGATTTTAAAATTGCTGGGCACTTGAATATAAAAGCATGCCCACAGAAAACCAAATATTAGCTCTCAAAACAATATAACACAGGTAAAGAATAAAGGTATTTTAAACTTGGTGTATGGAACCTACCACTATGGATATCAAATCGTTTCACAAAATTAAGGAAGTTAACCTCATAAGAGATAATAAAATATTTTTATCTACCCACTTACAGATCGGTTAAGATGCTCAACAGAAGTCTCATCATAAAGTTCTCAGAGCAAAAGCTGCAGATGCCTGCCTGAATACCTTTTATAATAGAAAACTACCCTTTCCCTATAATGGCTAGGGAGGAAACTCTGCTCCTACCAGACAGACAAAATATTTAATACTATGAAGCACATAAAGCACATGCCACATTTGGTTACGTAAAAAAAAAAAAAAAGAAATTAACAGGGTATGCAAAATGCAACTGAGAATTGTTTCTCAATTTGCACAGCAGAAAGTAAACATCACTTAAGCTTAAACTGATTTTTTTTTTTTTCCAAAGGCATTATTAATTCCATGTTTGTGAATTATTGTTTATTTTCATCTCCCCTTTGGAGAAAACAGATATGTCATATTTATAGCAAGAAGCTATTAGTCGGCTGTTTATCAGTTGCCTACTGTTAAAAGTGATGATAGAAGCAAAAACCAAAAGGTGTGTGATCTATGAATTAAACTGTATTATACTGAGAGATCTTTTTTTTCCTGAGAGGGAAAGACAAATAAGGTCTAACCTTGGTTTCTTTCTTCTACTTGAAGCTTTTTTCTTCCCCTCAAAATAAGTATAAAAGGAGTGCTTTCTCAATTCCTATCACTGAAGCACAGGAGGATTAGCTCTGATTGCTTTTTGCAAACTTTTGTTAAAGAGAGCTCTTTCCCATGTTTCCAAAGTAGTATCAAGTGACCATATAAATTAAACTGTCATAATTTGTTGATTTCACCAAATTATCGACAAAATGTTCCTGAAAAGATATTTTAACAGGTGAAAAAAGAAATACTTTTGATCTTTCTCCTTACGGTTGCATTAATCTAGCGTATATATGACATACATTTAAGATCATGTTAGTCTTGATTTGATTTCCTCAAAACAGAAGACAGGCTTCCAGAATTTGCTGATATCTTTTTGGTTTTTTACGATCAAAATCTTACACAAATTTTGATGAATATAACTGTGGATAGGAAAGGAAAAACAACAACAACAACAAAACGAAATTAAGGAACATTGGATAACAGGAAGGTGTGAACATAGGTTAGATTTCTAAATTTATCTCTGTATTGTAGATTGAAAAGAGCAAGCTGTGTTAGAACTAACCTGTGAGATGCAGTATTCTGAGAGGCCTGTTATATGTACTGGGAAACTCAAACCAATTATATAACGTGGCTGTGAATTTTGACAATAAAGGCCCAAATCTCTTACACTAATACCTTGAAGAAACAATATGTAAATCAGAGCAGGCTAACAAATGTTTTCATATGCCAGTACAAAATCTGCGAGTTGATTTCACTAAGCATTTGGCATCCTTAAACACACTGGAGCAACAGCACAAGGAACAAGTCAGTTTAGGGCAGTAGCTTCACAGGATACACATTTTATGGATACGTTTTACGTTATTCCCCAAGGTCTGAAAGTGCCTAGCATTTAATTACTAAAGATAGAATCTTTATTTATTTCCCTAGAGACTAAAGGAAATATCACACCTCTATGATAAGAACAGATCAAAATTTGCATAAATTTGTATTCTGAAGCTGAACAGAACATTTTTCTTTATGATAGACTTGCAAGTTGGAAAGATGAGAGTATTTGACTCGCAATTAAGTATTTATAGGACTCCCATTGCTGACACAGGGCAGGGCAACCAACACCACAAGCAAACTCCTTGTCAGTCTGCTTGGATTCCCAGTTGTCTAGAAGGAGTAAAACTTGGGAGTAAACTCAATTTTTAAACTAAGTCATTTAATCTCATCAGAAGGAAACAGCAAACATTTTTAAATATCCGTATGAACGATAGGTTGACTCTTTTCTAACTGAGGATAGCTAAAGCCAGAAGTATCAGTCAAAAGAACAATCTCTGGTTTTGAGATGCCAACCAGTTTTTAATTCTATAAAATGTGGTGTGCCCAAACTCCAGCTGTTAGTTCTACATTCATTGGAGACAGTAAAATCTTAGCAGGAGGAAAAAAAAAAGTCTATGGTAGTTTTTTCATTATTGTGAGGAGATACAGATTTGGAGTGTTGCAGGTCCTTCTATGTTCTTTTTTAAAGGGAATGAAATTCCAATCCAAAGAAAGCCAATGCCAGCCTTTATTAATCCTTAGCATGAACACAAGAAGCAATATCAAACAATTGCACAACCAGACACTGAATTCAAACAATTTTAAGTGTGGTTAAGTGCCATGGCTTGTGCACTTGATCAGAAAAATAAATATCCAAATTTTATAATAACTCAGATTTTATTCAGAAGAAGTAATTATATTAATTTATTCTTAATTATTTCCCATCTGTCCAATTGGTAAATGACACATGGGATTCAGCTGGAGGTTGAATTTTACAAAGCAAGTTACCATGTGTTCTGTTTCTTATTTGGTACTTGCTCTTTCATTTTCAAGGAAAATTTTGTCTTAATAGGGTGATGTCCAATCAAAGAGACACAACAACATCCACTAATATTTCACAAAGTACCTGAGGAAGTCATGACATTAAATAAAACATCAAGATAAACACAACAGCCATAGAAGCTGTTTCAAAACAATATTCTGTTTCACAGAATGCTCCACGCTCATCTTAGTTTAGACTTTCTGATTGTATTCCCTCCTTGAAGCACTACTACTGTCAGAAAAACCTTCTCTCATAGGCTTCCTAAGAACATCACAGGAGACGTACAAGAGAACAGGTCCCTAAAATACAAAATGTACATTGTGACTAAATAAATTTTGCTTCTTCCCTCCCCCAAATCAAAAATGTGTTTGTATTCTCCTGTACAAAACAAACAGACTGTATCAACATTTCCAAAGAGCTACTTAACTGAAAAATAATTTCTGACCAGACTGTAAGCTGCAAGTCAAAGGACATTGCCTGCATTAATCAGCGTTGCTGATTCAGATCTTAATGGTTCTGTCATACTAGTAGAGGCTGAAGAAAAAGGGTGGAAGAAGTATGGTGCTGCACCACTACTACATTCAGTCTTTCCATTGCCCCAGGCAAAATTCTTCTGCTTTTGGAAGGAACTAAGCATCCTCAAACAAATCAGTTTTGCCATTCACCGTAAAACAGCTTATGCCTTATTCATTCTTGTCTGGTGCATTACTGTGACAAGAGGAGGAAAGCTGCTGTTAGAAACAGAGCAGAACACAACACCCAAGTAGGAAACCCAGTTCTGAACTTAATGGGAATCAAAAACAATATTAAAAGGGTTTAATCAAGCAGAGTGTTAGTGTATCATCGTTGCCTTTCGCTGTGAAGGCTAATTATAACAACTCCAGGTAACTTCACATACTCCCAAAGACTTTCTTTTTTTTCCCCCTCCACTTTCTAAATAACAAATGTCATTACAATGGCCCAAGAGCAAGTTTATTTTTTCACATTTCCTTTTTGTCTCATCAGAAACTCTTGATTTAGAAACACTTATTAAAGACAATAGTAATATAATTCACTGTCTTAAAAGCTGGCTGGGAGGATGCTATATATATGGTTTTGTAAGACAGATTTTTAGGTAGGATACCTCACTACATTTCTCTCGCTGATTTAAATTGCCAGACCTTCCTTATTTTAATGCGCTATGAAAATCCAAGCCAATATGTTTTACAACAGCCTTAGCTGTCCAGCTTATCCTGCTGTTCATGTAGCATTTTTTGAATATAAATTGTTGGGTTTTTCTAATTATCAAATGCAAATGGTGTTGACAATAGCATTGCCTATTATTGTATCCTCATTATCATGCACGGGTACTACTGAGGCATTTTTAAGGCCAAGAGTACTTGGTAATTATGCTTGGTAAAACCTTATTATTACTACATGTTTAACATGTCAACCAAGGAAAACAGCACAGTTAAATTAGCATATGTGAGAAATGAAGGTGACATAATTATAGCCCATTCCCTCTAATTTTAATCAGATATCTGAATATTAAGTTCCAAACATTACAGCTTACTACCTTTGTCTGGATCATGAATTCCCATTATGTTCAAAGTGAAGGATGTCTGTTGTAAATACATAGGAAAGCCTGTATACATACATACAGTGGTGCAGCAGCATCCATAGGACTTTCCAGTTGTACCGGCTACAGATGCCCAGGTCTTGGCAGGTTGGCTCTGTGGCCAGCAAAACACTGGCAAAACTCTGCCCGGCGGCGAGGGGAAAAGGGCGAGAAACAGCCCTGCGAGCCCCGAGGGGAGAGCGGGAGGAGGGGGCTCCAGCCACCCCCAGAGAGTCCCCTGGAGAGCCGCCGCCGGAGCAGGTGGACATCCATCTCCTGAGGGAGCTGCGGCCTGGGGAGGGGCCCCGCTGGGCCAGGGGAGCAGCCTGAGGAGGGAGGACCTGGTACGGACTGACCGCAGCCCCCCTTCCCCGGCACCCCTCGTGCCGGAGCGGGGTCAGGTAAAGGGGTCTGGAATGAAGGAGCGAAGGTGAGCCTGGGAAAAAAAGGGGTTGAGGTCAGGGGGAAGGTGCTTTAGGTTTTTTGCATTTGTTTTGCACCATCCAACTCTATTTTAATTGGCAGTAAATTAAATTCATTTCCCCCAAGCCAAATCTGTTTTGCCCATGAGGTAATTAGCAAGTGATCTCCCTGTCTTTACCTTGATCCACAAGCTGCTTCATCTTATTTTCTCCCCTGTCCCACTGAGGAGGGGAGTGAGGGAGCCCCTTGGTGGGGGTGTCTGGCAGCTGGCCAGGGTCAACCCACCACACTGCTTCACAATCAAATCTCAGAAAGATGACTTTACATTGCTTGTCAGAGACACCACACAAGTTCATGCCAATAATGTTGGCTAAATACAATGTGAAAGCATTAAATGTTTTTTACAGACCTATTTGGGGGCATCTAAAGAACACCAAATTAATTTGTAAAATGAATTCTACATAGTCAGCTTTCTACTTCAAGTTTTAACTCCCTGTCTTCAGTATGGTATTCACACCCAGAACAAAGCTGTGAAGGTCTAGCTTTTCTCTATCCTTCACACAGCCTCTTGGGGTCCCACTGGAATGAAATGTGGTATGGCAGACAGCATTCCTCCTCCATAAAAGAAATGAGAAGATACCAAAGGAACCCAATTATGCTGTCATTTTAGTAAGCAAAGAACACTGACGAGGCTTGAGCTTACTCAGTCCCCCTCTAACAAGCACAGAGGAGCTTCCTGAATAGCTGTATATCAGAATAGGACAGACACCTCAGGGAAGCCAGGAAAATCTTTTACTTGCCTACTCTAGACAGCAGTTCTTCACAAGTTTGAGCTGGGGCTGCAAATCCAGGATCCAGCACCATTTGCTGAAACCAGTGGCTGAATTGGAGGATTCACTATTCACTTCTACGGCAAGCTACTTGTAATGTGAACTTTTAATAGTAAGACAACTATCCTGAATTCACACATTATTCTACATTTCAAGCAAACATTTTAAATTGCTCTTCCTGGGATATATGCATCACCAGCAACAAAATACTTGCATAAAAGCATTATTATTTATCCTCACATCTGCATATTCAATAGTGTGCTGGAAAATTTAAACATGCTGTGTTGTCAGTCACCATACACGCAGCGATAATGCTGCTTTGCAGTAAGACAGTCTCATATTTAGATTTAGGCCTCCAACAAGATTTGAACGTTTTCATCAAACCTCAAATAACCTGTAGACACTGTGCCTTGTCCTTCTACAGATGAGTAGATTACTTCACTACTACTTATCCAGAATTACTCTGGGTAAAGATCACCAAAAAGCTTGAAACAAAAAGTAAAACTATTCAATCCTTTCATTCAACTATGAGTGAAGAACATCCAGTCAGAATAAGGAAAATCTGCTATAAACTCCAAGATCATATGCCATGTGAAATGGTGCCTTTCAAGCTTGTTTTTTCTATCTCACTTCTGAATCCAAAAATTATTAATGAAGGTATGTCCAATCAAATATGTATAATTAAGATCTTTAGTTCCCAGAGAAATGAAGTCAGAAGGTGTTCAAAACAAATAGTATCAGTATAAATGAAATTCAAGTGAAAAAGACGATAGCAAACAAAAATTAAACTGATTTGTCATGAACCTGTGATTTTCCTCAATAAATACACCTTAAATTTAACAAACTGAATTTGTATTTATTAATAGCTTCCTGAATTTAAAAAAAAAAAATCCACCAAAAAAAAGAAAACCAAATACTTCTCGCTTCTGTTCATTTTATTCTCAGAATTAATTTCATTAAGCCGCCCTTAATTTAATTTACAAAGTTAACTTTTATGTTCAATGCAGTTTGCCAGGATAGTAGGCTGAATGTGTGAAGAATTAATTTTCTCTTATAAATGAAGGAACAAGATTGGAGGATGATAAAATGAATGACTAAGTGATTGCAGTTAACCAAAAAGTTCCATTTTGCTCCCTTATGGAGAATGATGGAATATCATTTTATTGAACTCCATTATCCTAATGAGAAGATATTCTATGCTTGATCCTAGCCAAAAGGCCGGAGAAGATATTTTAATGACTTACTGCTTCTGCTTAATGGGGAGATTTCATAATTACTGAAACTACATCTGTTTGATTAATGAACCTTTTCCAGCATCCATGCATCTTCTTTCAGTTTGGTTGACAATATATGCTGGAAGCGTATGCACATACACGTAGGTGCTTTTCATCCTGTATATGTGTACAGGTAAAACATTATTGAGAAGAAAAATAATGAGGACAACAAATAGCACAGCATAATTGTAACTTTCATTATTATAAGCAAAAATTTGCAATTTTTCCCTCCATTTCTGTTCTTATACAGAAAATCAAGTTTGCAATAAACATTTAAGTAAAACTTGGAGTCAATTTTATGCACCATCTTAGGGGCATCTTAGGATGGCTTGCAATGAAATAGGAAAAAAAAAATCAACACAGGATATACACAAGCAAAGGAACACTGATGTTGTGTTGTTATAAATGCAATATTCACACATAACATCCAGTTAAGAAAAGGACTACAGTTATTCTCAAGTTGGTTTTCATATGTTGCTCAAAGAACATGAAATTCTGGCATGCCTTCTGCCAAAATTCCCAAGAGAAATTTCAATTTTTAGGCCCACTACATGATGCTTAGAAATCATAAATGAAGACCTATTCGTTAATCCTCATGCTTAGAGGTCTCACAGATAGTATTAGGAAACATCAGGAAAATAGTACAAGAAAAAAATTCAGGACTGATAGAACTTTCCACAGGCAAGAAGTTAGAAAAAAATGCTTGCTCAATAACTAATGAACAAAATTGGTACCTGATTTCAAATAAAAGAAGATGGTATGCTTATATCTGAATAGCTGATATAAAGGTATTTTGTATTATTTACATAGTGAAAGAAGGTATTGCCCTACTATTGCATTATCCTGACCTCAAATCTAAGTTCATTAAGAGCGTTCTCTACTGCAAATGTCAAACCATTCTTGAAACTCTCTGAGTGTAGGTAAGTTTTACTGCCCCTGCTACTAACTCCTTGTTAGAGATACTTTAAAGAAAAAGGCCTCTTGTTTTCAAATATATTGTTATGTTGAATTTTACATTATTCTTAATTCATATGCCTGAATTACCTTTTGTATCATGGTGGCACAAGAATTTGCCACGTGATATCTCTTTTGCCACTTGTAACATGAGGTGGAAATAAAGTTGTCAATCTGTTAGTCTGTTACTCTAAGCTAGCTCTTTCAGAGACACATTTCTTGAATTCTTGTTATTTCTCAGCTAATATCTGGTCATCAACATGAATACTTTTTTTTTTTTATGTGATAATGGTAAAATACAGGTGCTCAAATAATTGAGATAAGAAACATATTGTAATTCAGTAAAGGCAGCAAGAAGGCCCAGAAAAACCAAACCTAGGTGCAACTTACGGAAACTGATATATGCGGTTGAAAATGCATTTAGCATTCATTTAATGTTTAGGAAAGAAAAGGCTTACCATTGAGCAATATGCAGGGTATTAGGCATGAAATATAATTTCCAGGTCACTAGTTTCAACTCATGAAGTCCATCCTCACATTTTGTACTTCAGAAACATTGGCAATAGTTGTACAAAACATTGGAAGCTAATTGCAACCTTAGAAGGAATGCCAAGGACATGACACGCACCTCTTCCAGAGTCACAAGAATGGCAGAAGGACGTAACAGTTACACTGTCTTCAGGTCATCTCTCTTCAAATTTGTTCCAAACTTGAAAAGGTTGTAGAAATATTTCCTGAAGGGTGTTAGCTAACCATATTTCAAAAACCCCAGTAACATTTTTTGCCATCAAAATGCCAGATTTTTTTGCTATCTCCATATAAAACAAGAAACATTTTTTGGTGGAAATCCCTATGTTTGGTGCAATGGGGGGACTCCACCGTTCCTTGCAGGTGTCTGTGTGCGCTTGTGTTTAGAGGGAAGGGTCAGCCATCAGCCACTGTTCATAAAATAATTTAAATATATATAAATGTATAAAAAGACTCTTATTATCATTATCTATGGTCTTTTGAACGATAGCACTGGCTGCACAGTGTTTTACCTGAAGAAATTAGAGCTTGGGATCTCAATTTCAACTGAGGTAAATCAGTCTCCACTAATCAATTTCCTTCTGTGTCCAAATGTGATAGTGTATTGACCGAGACACAGATTTTGTGCAGCATTTCACATAGAAATTTCAAGTTACAATAAAACAATATGAGAGACAGCCTAGCTTTAATCCTTTCACTTTATCAAGAGAAAATGCTTAGTCTCAACGGGTACCTCACAAAACACACCACCTGTTCAGTGACTGTATAAGGAAAATACTTGGAGATATTCCCCTGTTGTTGAAAAGCCAGGTTGATTGCTGTCAGCTTCCAGACTAAGTTTATGAATTGATATGCTGCATGTTTGGAAAAGTATTCTCTCCACAACCATACTGAAAGACAGACACAAAGAGCATTGAATTCTGATTGCGATACCAAAGCATCATAATTGACTTCAGGGGAAGACAGCAGTTTATCTAAAGAAGAGTAATGAGAGCACATATGAGCCTAGTGCCAATACTACATTTTTCAGTCATGATTACGTAGAAATTAGTTTACTATCCTTCTGCTTTTCAGTTCTGATCAGCCTTTGTAATAGTTTGTTATATTTAACTGTGGATACAAGGAAAATGACTTCTACATAAGGCAAAATGGAAGGCAGAACAAGTGTAAGCAGGAAACAGACCAACAGTAATTGAGCTAATAAGCTCAGAATAATACTATTAATACAGCTATGGCCTCTAAGTTTAGGGGTACTAATTCATAATTCATATTTACTAAGTCTTGCAAAATCACTACATTGTTTCAACACCATGAAGACATGGTTTCATCACAGCTAGTACCCTTGCATTCAGTGGAAAAGAAAAGCACTGAATAAGTGAGGAATAAGTTACCAGCAGAAAAATGCCTGTGGATATGGGTTGGGTAGCACTGACAAAGTCAAAACTTCTAAGATAGTAAACTAACTATCCTAGGCAGTGCAGTACCTATCATACCAAGCATCCCTGGAAGTAGAAGTATCTGCTGGTATCATTTGTGCTAGAGAACCGCAAAAACCCAAAAAGTAACTAGGCATTAAAATTCACATTCTCTGTGGACAGGACACAGAGAAGGGACCAATAGGGCATACTTGCAAGTGAGTTACAATTGCAACAGGATTCCCAGCTGAACATTTTTTCCTCATAGTTATGAGAGAATTAAGCCCCAAGGTTGTTCCATTCGCCTAAGATGACCTAAAGGACTCTGGAGACTCACGAGACTGCTGGCTGAGCTTCACCCTGATGGTTTTCTAAAAAAGTGAGAACTAAAAATCACAAGAAGCTGAAAAACCTCGTCACTTGCAAGATATGGAGAAAGATTGATAGGGCTAAAGCATTATTTACCAGAAATCTGCCAATGAGAATTAGAAAAGTAACATAATAGGTAGAAGGAAGAAGGGTAAGGCTGCAAAAGAGAGAAAAAACACTCCACCAAGAACTACTAAATAGAAGAACTTGTTCTACTGTTTGAAAGCCAGAGCCAGGCTTTTCCCCCAACTCATTAGCTTCCATAAAAGAAAAGTAAAATTTCAAAAAGACATAACCCACTGATACTATACCCATGTTATGCACTCGTGATTAATTACAGGCAGCTGTAAGAACTAGTTTTCATCCTTTTTGCCCTTGACAGCATGCACGTACGTGGGTAAAAGCTCCCTCTAGTGACACTGCTTGTTCAAGCTAAAGAAAGATAAAACGTTTTCATGGAAATGTTAGCAGGGCTTGGCTTTCATAGATGCTAGCCAAGCGTTCAGTATTTAGCAGCAACTAATTTGCACGATCAAAAAAAAAATATCTGTAAGTTATTATAATTTTAATATTATTGCTAATTTTAAATATGTATATGTTTTCTATGTTCTATTGTCCTACAGGACGGTGTAATATTACTGAATGCATTTGTAAGGATCTTTGACATGGAAACTGAACACCATCTGATTTTTCCCTTACTTGCATTGGATTTGTCAAGTATAAAAATCCATTGGCTAGATGCATCACATAATGGTGAAAACTGACAGCTAGAATGAAAGAAATAATGCAGAAAGAAGAATGTTAAAAATGTTAGAGGAAGCATGAACGAGTACAGAATTGGGTTTTGGTTTGGTTTTTTGTTTGTTTGTTTTTTTGTTTTGGTTTTTTTTTTTTTAATGATCTCTATACCAACATCTAGTTAATAAAACCACCAGTGTTCACAGTCCACAGATAACATGAAAAGTGACTTTTAAGGATGTTGTAGGAAAAAAATAAAACAATGCACTGGCAATTGATTAAGTATAGGAAGGAAGACCAACACAAAGAGAGTAATTTGTTGTTCACTTAAATATATATGAAAATAAAGATGGAAATGGTGTTTGTTCTAAACTCAGCCCTGGAAAAACTGGACTGAAACGTTCAGAATTCAGTCAGAAGTGGTTAAGAGGGTATCACTAAAATAATCACCAGAAGTGGGTCAGAGGGGAGTAGCAAGTGTTGGGGAAAGGAGGTGGCATTGGGGGGATGATAATAATAATAATAATTATTATTATTATTGAGATATGAAGCCAAGCTAGAATAGAAAGGAAAAGACAAAAAAAAAAAAAAACTATTAAGGAGCAAAAGGAAGTAGAGATTTTAGTGAAAGGAACTCACGCAGGATATGAATCAACAAAACAGAGAACCTCAGTGGAAATAAGTTACAGCCATAAGAGAAAATGACTTAATAAATGTAGTTTGATAGGTCCATAAATCTCTGAGCTCCAAGAGAGTCAATAATTTTATTTATTTAGGGAAAACAAATGTTTGTTTTGATTTGATGGAATCAATATGGGGGTTTCAGAAAGTGAGAGGCCACTGGGACTATTAATAGTAAGAGCTAAGAATTATCCAAAGAATATCACAAGCTCAGGAGTGCCAACCTGCCAACATTTGGGTAACTTTAATAACATTTTAAGAAGCAAGTCATATAAAGACAGAAACTTGGACAGTGCAGCTCTTCTAATGAAAGGCAGAGCTCCCCCTTGATGGGAGCCCCAACCCAGTCAGGAGTAAAATGATGGCTGCAAATGGAAACACAGAAAAGAAACTAGAAATCCCACAAAACTGAGCAGATCTAAATCAAGTCAGCATATTCTAGTTTGCCTTTACGCTGTCTGCAAAAAAACTATTCTCTTTATCAAACAGAAAAATACTCTGTATTTAAAGCTCAGTCACCTTTAATAGGTAATGGATGTCAGAGAATAAAGAAGTCCACAACACCCCTCACCCTCTTTTTTGTAATAATGCAAGAGGATAGGGTTGGTTTTTTTTTTTTAGCATGTCTTTTGGTTTTCAAATGGCAATGGAAAAATCTTTGTTCTTTCTAGATCTTTCCATTCTAATGCATTTACTAATTGTTTTGCTGCTGTTCACCTGCTAATTCATCTGGGTTGATTTATCTCTATTTTAAGAAAGAAAGAAAATAATCATCAGCAAAAATCCAAATCCTTAACTGGGTTAGAAGTCCCTAACTAGCTGCTTAATGAAAGCACTGTTCGTAACTTGTAATTCAACAAAAAAATTTTGGGTCTTTTTGAGGGAAACATTTAAACAACCCTTTCATTTCTCTATCTACCATGCCTAGTTGCAACAAACAGACATTTTAAGTGTCAGATGCCAGAAGTTTTATATGATGGAGTACAACACTCTTTACACCTACACGCCAAGCAGCAAGTACAAGAGACCCTCGTCAGAGCATTTATGATTTATGGTATTACAAGAGAGACTGCTCCAAAGCAGAGCACTTGAGTATTCTCGAATCATCAAGGCTATGCAATGGCACTGTTTTTACAATGGTGCACCTGCACATTTTCTCAAATCATAAACGTGTCTAAATACAGGGCACCTAAAAATGGCCTGTCCTTTGGTACACTTACACTATCAATTCCCAACACCTGTAGGCATCAATAACCAGTTTCAGCAGAACATGCAAAGCTCCACTTACTTTCCAAATTACAGAAAGATACCCATGTTACAGAAATATGTTGTAAGTAAAGCCATTATTTCTGGCTTCATGGGATTAATTTCTTTTAGTATAGGACTACAGCTTTCAGTGATACTACTTTGCATATATGCAAATACTAAACTTATTTGAAATGAGAGTTAAGAGGAACATACCATGTAAATCAATCTATCAGCAAGAAATTTCATCCCTATACTGGCAATGAAATTTCATGTCACTGACATAAGCTATTTCTTGATAGAATTCAGACATGATGGCAAAAGCGGAAAAATTACATGGTAGTTTGTCTAAGGAAGCTAAATACCATATGTTTCAAAATCTGTTTAAATAAGATGAAAAGGGAAGAAAAAAGGTGGAAGTTGGACAGAAGGGTCACTTTAATAGCAGGGTTTGTGTTAGCAAAATGAGATATTTTCATGAGGTCTGAAGAGATTTTGTGCATAAATGGTTGCAAAGGCAAGCATGAAAAAGACCTTTGGGATAAAGGCCCTCAGGGTTCTTATCGAAAATACTGATGTCCCAGCCCAGTACCTACATTTATCATGAGCCAAGGCGTGCAGCCTACCATTTGCAACAAACAGAATTCAAACACTTTAATTAAAATCAGAAACTCGCCATGCAAAACAGCCAATTCCATTTCATTCACCTTGAGCTATCTATGTTAGTGATAATACGCAGTATTTTAATCACTGCATCCACGGAAGAATGAGCTAATTCCACTTTTGTACTGTAAACAAGTCTTCAAATAAGGGGAGGAACTAAGGCTGAACTGGAATGCACTACAAAGCAAGCAGTTTGAAAAGCAAGAGATTAAAATTTAGTGTGATTTTAAGTATAATTATAGTTCAAAATATGTAAAAATTGTATTTTCTTATTAAGGGATAGTACATTCTGTGTAGCCTGATAACTAATACTAGCATTGCAATCCAGAGCAATAGAGCATGATCAGGATGAATGTTTAATTTATGCATTATGTAGTAGAAACATTAACCAGAGCCCAGATTCAATAAGATTCTTATGAACTAAGTTTAAGCACATAAATATTCCCTAAAATGACAGTGGGATAGCTAACATGCTAAAACCAAAGCAGGCAACTCGAAATTTTTAACAAGTCAAGCACTTTCAGAATCTTCTATTCTTAGTGGGATATTTGAGCTAAAAAGTCATCCAGCTGGATGTTCAAAACTCTGGCAATCAAAAACACCTTTTCTAGTTTCACGTAACTGTACAATTTAGCATAGAATAAACCCACACAGTTTAGTTTAATCCCATTGTCACATTTCTGCAGTTTTCAGAGGACAGTTACATTTATTGGAGGTGGAGAGGAAGTAAAGCACTGGCCTAATTTCAGTTGTAGTCCAAAACAAGATATCCTTTAGAAACACTGACTTTGCTCGTTTATAAAAAGTTGCAAAAGCACCAGAGTTTCATTTCAACTTTGAATTAACTTGTCAGAACTCTTTAGTAGAGTTTATTTAAATTAAAACTATGTTCTGATTTGGCACACCATTACCTTTTGAAATGTGTTGCCTGTTGATAACAAACCTGCATTTATAAGTCTGTTTTCATCCAAAATCCCAGTCCCTACTAAATGATCATGCATGTTATTTATACATAAGCAACATCACAGTCCCCAGCGAAGCAAAGCTATGGGTGGTGTGAGACACAGTGGTTGCTCAGCAGAGCACAGCACCGCTACAGGTTAGGAGTGGAAGGGAGGAGGAATATTAAGTTTATTTACTTTGACTTATAAATAACTAAGGGGGTAAAGGGGGCAGGGAGGGAAAGAAAGCCTATCAGACACATTCAGTGTTGTTCGCAAAAATTTACATAACGTTGATAGAACATTTTATTATCACCACGTAAGAAGGGGGGGGACGGGGGACGGGACACAACAAAAACCAAACACAAATAACTCTAAACATCATAAATTACAATATTTGCTTCAGACATTTCAACCAGTTAGTAGTTTTCCTTCTTCCCAAAGGTCAGAGAAAGCAACTAAACATACACAACACTGTGAAGCTAGCTATATAATCAAAGGGCGTCATAAAAAACGTACTAGGAGCCCTTTCTCTCTTCTGTAATTCAGAGGAGTCGCTTTAAGCACCTCTGTCACTTAGTAACTCCCACTCAGTGGGATGGAGAACCACTCTCAGGTAGAGGGATCTACGGTCACAACTGTGCCTTATAAACAGGGATGTTACAAAATAGAAAACAAGCCAGTGAATGCAACCCAGGCCGCCTTGGTGTTGTACACTTTAGCAAGCAACACAACATATCACAAATCTTGCCTTCTGAACAACTATAAGGAATATGATTTTATAAATAACATCATCTCAATTACAGTTTTCAGTCAGAACTGTTATCTGCATTTTTCACACAAAAGAAGCCAGTTTCCCAGTTAAGGGGAATTTCTAATGCAACGTTCTGTAGAAAGAAAGAAGGATTTTATTTAAAGTACATTGTACTAAAAAATAGTGTAATTTTTCTCCTTTACCCTTCTTGATCGTATCAGAGAAAGCCATTCTATTTTATTCTACATGGATTTGTATGCTGCCTTATGATTGTAATGTCATCCAGTGCCATATCAAGCAATGCCACTAACATTTGTCATTTGTGACTCATTTTTTCATTCTTCCCCTAAAAAAAACCCCAAAACGGCCAACAGAACAGGGTGAGCGTAAGATTGTGTTTTCTCTTGGTAAGATTTTGATTTTGCTTAACAAATGAACCTAAAAGAATCTGGCAAAAAAGAAGCTGACAGCAGAAGGGAGACCTTTGATTTTAATGCCACAGTTCACTGATTAGCAGTGCATAATCAATGACAGGATAGATGCCATGGTGGGATACTCTCTGTCATGGTATGCCACCTCTAATGAGAGGACTGCTTCTTTCAGTAACACTATATTATTGACTTGGACTATAGTTTAAGAAAGATCAAATCAGCTCAATTAGGATGCTCATTTGTATTCAGGCCATGCCATCCAGAGTTCAGTTACTAGCACTTTGTTCCTGAAAACAACAAAATGTTTGTGCATAATGTATCTTTTCATCCTTTAAATTGTAAAGGTCATTGGATGGGAAGGTATTGCTTTTCTGACTGCTATTCTTCTACAGCCATTTCATTTTAATCTCCATACATCTATCATAAGCTATTGACATAGGAAAGCAAGGTAAGAGCAGTTGCTGTTTTTAATTCCCCCCTCCTGCTACTTGTATCCAAAGTCATAGCAACAGACATATGGTTCCCTATCAGAAATAAATATCATTTACAGACTTCGCAGAATTTTTCTACCCATAAAGTCATTTCCTCTGGGAGAAGTGAATTAATAGGCCTTTAAATTCAGCAGGAGTAATTTTCTTTGGTTCTGTTTTGCCTCATCTTTAAGGCCAAAGAACTTCTACACCTATTCTCAATACGAACATACTCCTTCACATCCACATAGTATTTGGTAGGATCAAATAAAAATCCCCAATGAAAAAAACAGTAACATTTTTTCAGAAGACTACTCATTTACTGCTCAGTTGAGGTGTACAAATATTTGGGAGGAGAGCATTGTTTCGTAGACCAAGCTAAGATTACTAGCATTTTGTTTTCAACCACTCTAAAGCGGGTTTTGGAAAGTCCAAGTTACTCTTATATAAAAGAAGTACAACATTCTACTCACTACAAAACAAGCTGTTGCATATTTTGGGGTAGCAGACCTGACATTCACAAGCACACACTATTTGCACAACTGAGGGGCATCTCTTATTCTCCATCAAGGGTATGTAGGCAAGAGTTCAAATAGCCTTGTTGCCCATTTCAGAGCCAGGATTCAAACTTCAGTACAGCATATTAACCCATTTGTGTTAGCCTTCCCATCAGGACAAGCCATGTAGCCTCTTCTGGTGCTTCTTGTGAGCTAAACTCACATTCCCTCTGCTTTCCCAGGGTGAGACTGCACATGTAAATCCATTCCCATGACTAGACTCATCCCTGTTGGTCATGTGATGGATACACAGAAAGAGGTGATCCAGCCTACAATCTCCTACTTGACAATGGCTTTCTAGTCTTTTTAGCCCTGGAAGCAGCTCAGAGCAGGCCAAGTGAAGCTCGCTGGTGGAATTTATCTGGCCTCAGTAGCATGATTTTAGTCAGCCATCAGCCCATGTGATTAGTCAAAGCAGCAAAGCCACCAGGAAATACAGTATCCAACAGTATGTTCTTGAAGTAGCATTGCTACATCCGTACAAGTGGGATGTTTCCAGAGTGAATAAAAAACAAAGGGAGAACTCTTCTTCCAACAGGCTATTCTTTTCAGTCTTTGATATTTAAACATCTTCTTGAAGCAAAAGTTGCTAGACATAGTGTGCTGGTGTTTATTGCCAAGTGTCTTGTCTTTACCCAAGACATTCCTTGCAAAGGAGCCTGTTGCCTTTTTGTACAGGTGCCTCAATATTATAGTCTGTAGCACTGTGTTTATTAAAAAGTCAGTCTGGAAGTCTCATTCTAAATAATTTCTTGCATGAGACTCCTGAATGGTTGGATATTACAGTGAAATTGGAAATAAGCAAAATAAGTGCTTACTTGTATTAGGACCACTACTTGAAAGGACACATGCATATGCTAGTCCTTGGGAAAGAAGTCATGCTTTTAAATTGAAGGTTGCCACTGCCTTTTAAAATTAAGCAGATCTCTACTGACACTTTGAATTCAGGTCTGTGATTATTCTGAGTAATCATCTGAGATGATCCTTGTTATGAAATCATCTTCTATTATGTAATAGCATTTGTACCATGTAAGCATGTTATATAGCTTAGAGCATGACAACATAATAAGACTAATTATGAAGTTAGTAACGTGTGTAATAAAGCAAGAAATAATGGCCATTCTTCTATTTTAAGTGAATTCAGAAAGTATAGGATGGATCATAGCATCTAAAACAAGGATGACAGATATTAGATAAGACAGAAACACTGGAAACACAGGATCAGAAGCAGCTAGAAACTCTAGAACTAGCTCTTCGTATTTCCTGGGACTTACTAAGTATCTTCTCTTCTAGGAGACACCAGAGATATTTGGGGTCTGAGGACCCATTACATAAATGAGAATTTAAATTCAAGATTCTCTTTGATCTCCTTGAATGTTATTATCCATAGAATATACTTTTATTTACAATGTATTTATTTCACTATTTAATCTATTTTATTGTATAATTTATTTATGCACCTATATTTTAATATTATATTTAATTTTAATTTTATAATACCTTACAAAAGGCATCATCTACCATTGCCATTGAGGGAAATGTAGAATAGGCAGTCTGCTACTTTTCATGCAAATGCAACTGAATTCCACCGCAGCCATTTATACTTCCCTGGACTTCTCAGGAGAGAACTACATTTTCATACTGTGTTTATATAAAATACAGCACCTTTCCAGGATATACATAAATTACTTTAATGTTTCTTTCTAGCCATTTTAAATTTTTTTGTTCCTAAATAGCTGATAGTTTAGGTAGGAACATAATAAAACATAAAATGTTTTAATTGTTTTACCACTTGTTATTTCAATAAGCTAATGAAATATTTAATAAAAAAATTCTAAGGCCAAACAAGTGATCTGATATCCATGCCTAACATTTCATCCAGCTTCGACTCCCAATAACTTGGTTTTGCATACAGCAGGTCTTTGAAAAAGCAGCCACTTTTGATGTTTGTCTTACGCAAAGTTCTTCGTTACAATGGCAAGTCATAGCTATTACAGAAAGCATGCATCCTTTTTCTTACCCGAATTAATCTTTTTCCAGTTTCAGCCACTAGTTACACCTTGTACCTTAAGTCAAAATACTGTGCTACACCTACACATCTGCTTGCCCAGATTACAGTATCAGGGGACTGTAGTAGCTTTTAGTTCCATCCACTGGGAGCTCACGCTGACCTGACTATACATTACGATACACAGAATCTTTCCATAACCACTGCCTTTTTGATAATCCCATATCCTGTGGTAACATCACTGTGTTCCTACAGAAATCATGATTCATTTGGCTACAAATACGCTTTTTTTTTTTTTCCCCCCAAAGAGGAGGCATGATTTAGCATAATACAGGTCATTTTGTTTCATTTGCAAGTGTTGCCAACAGTAATTTTGAAATTGTCTGTTTTCTGCAGTGATCTGGAAGATGACCACCAAGGTCTAGTACCCTTTCTATGAAGTCCTATTGGAAATATCCCTATTCCCCCCTCTTACCTCCACATTATTCAGTGATTGATCTCCCATGGAAAGCATACTTTAAGATCATTAATCACTTAGTTCTTAAAGCACTGAATAAGTACTTTATTAATAACTTACAATGCTTTATACATTGCTGTTGCATAAAGCATAACATGCTTGCATTTTTTTTCTTCCTGGTTAGACCATCACAAGCTCTTTGAGACAGACACACATTCTCAGAGTTTGATGTAATGAAGATGCTACTCTAGCAGGATGATAGTGCTAAACAAACTGCACTATTGGAATGGACCAAAGTGACAGAAACTGTACAAAGAGAAAAAATATGACCAAGACAAAAAGACTAATCATTTGTAGGTACATGTAGTGTTTTATCCCCAAATAAACTGTTTGGGGTTTTTTTTCCTTCTAGTAAAGGAAAAATACCTGCATTATCATTTAGCTTTTCCTGTGCACAGGAAGTACTCTAAAAAAAGATACGATTCTGGACATGATATTCATACATGTGAGCACCTGTAATTCCTAAAGTAGACCACAGGCAGTTGGTGCAAACTGGGACATAGCAGTCTCTGCTCTAAACCACACAGATGGAAAATCCAGCAATAATTTACTGAAGGATTACAATTCACAGCTCTTTTGTGGCTCTCTCCTGACTCTAGTCACTTCTTATTTTAGACGCCAGCATGGCATATGACCAGTACTACCTGGCTTTTGACCCCTGGCAGTACAGTTAGCATAACCAACACCATTTTCTAAGGCAAATGGCCATGATATGTAATCACACTGATCACGTATCACTCACTTACCTCTTCCCCTTCTCGCCACTGTGGTTGTCACCAGGATGTGATGACCCCTGTTATAGAACAGACAACTCTGTCAGCACTGCAACAAGACTATTTGCCTACCAGGTATTGCTGCCAGGATGTAGTGAGACCTGTTACGGAACAGGGAAGTGTAGCAGCACATGCGATATTGCCTATAACATCAAGCACCTGCAAGTCCCAGGGACTTAGACCAGAACTGCTGCTGGATGGCAAAACCTGTGATCCTCCCGGTGGTCAGGGATGCCTCCACCATCATCGCCTTCCTCCGAGGAAGACTCACTCCTGTTCTTTTAGGTAAAGTCTGAGTTTAGATTATCTTATCACACACAGATTATTGAGAATTTGACCCAATCTACAGAGGGTCCAGGTGACTAAAAGTCTAGGTAACTAAAAACTCTAGATAATAAGAAAGCTGCACTAATTACTAAAAATTCTCTTTAACCAAAAGCTATAATTGCTAAAAATTCTGGGTAACATTAAGCTACTAAGCTAACTGCAAGAAATTGTACACAGCAATAAGGTATACTGATTATTAAAATTTTATGTAATAATAAAGCTCTAATTATAACTACAAGTCTGTGGCCAGTCCTCATTCTACCAAGGATCCCTTAAAGAACCTGTCTGTCCCTGTAACATCAAGTGACATGGGGCAAGGATAAAGAGCAAATATCTAATGTCATGTAGGATTCCACAAATTCAATTAAACAGCTTACTACCCATTTTCTGTTAAGTCTTTATTTAAAAAAAAAAAAAAAAAAAAAAAACCTAGTTGAAAAAATTAATCTCTGTATCATCTCAAGAAGTAGCAAAAGACAAGCTTAGAAAGAAATGCAAAAGATCTTAAAGTTACTTTAATATCTGACTGATGAAATCCTAGATATGTTAGTAGTTACCTTTGAGAAGCTGTGTTAACAGAGTACTAAAAAGATATGTCAAAAAAAGCCAACATGGTGCTTATATTTAAAGGGCAGGGGCAAGGGGGAATGGAAAAGGAAAGGAATGATGATCTAGTAATTTTACCCTCGATTCCTCAAAAAATAGTGGCAAGTATTGAAATAATTTTAAAGTTCCAAACAAGCAAGGCAACAGCAGCCAAATTTATTTGTCAAGAACAAATCCTACATATATATAAAGAATGTTTTTCTCTATATGACAGTATATCTTTTGTCTTCCTTTCTAGTAGTAGAAAAATGCTTTAAATCAAGACCTCAGTACAGCTTTGAGGACTCATGTAATATTCTCCTAAGTAACATGGGAAAACAGCAGAAGAAAGCAAGCCAAAAAGATTAGAGGTGTGTACATACAACTCTGTACGTGTAGTTAGTATGGACAGATATCCTAAATGAAGTTTAAGGGTCTCCCCTGAGTTAAGGGGTATGTAATATCATCGCTTACAATAAGGATAATATAAGGGAAAAGATTGCTATTAAGCCCAGAGTTGATATAAAGCTGGCTTTAGCAAATAAGTTCGAGGGAAAGAATTTATTGTTATCAAACTGAAGAAATTATCTAAGAAACAAGACAGGTGTAAGAGTTACACATATAGGAAGGAATAATCAGCTGCACTAACATAAGATGGGGAAGGATTGGTTAATGGCAGTTGGCCAGAAAGCAAAAGTATCACAGGCTGAGTAGGAATTAGCACTGTCATCCTATCAGGGAAAAAAAAACAAATCCAACTAGGGTGTATGAACAGAATTATAGCCTTTTCTCTGCCCCTCAGAACTGGCAGAACTGTCAAAGATACTGCCATATCTCACTGTGAGCATCACACCTCAAGGAAGAGGTGGAACATTAGAAGAACAGTTCAGGACAGAGCACTGAGAATTATGCGAGATGCAGAAAACACGGTCTGTGTGGGGCAACTGAGTGAAAGAGGCTTACTTAGCTCTGAAGAGGAGAGAAAGACAGTTACATCTTTCTTAAATCTTAAGGGACTGCTGCAATAGTTGTTATTTTATGTCCATGGTACCTACTGTAAGTAGTTCCTAGCATCAATTGGAGTAAGGAAAATTCAAATAAGATCTGGGGAAAAAAAAAGTTTAAATGTAAGCAGTTATCTATTCCACTAGGGCAGACAGCCTTGGAAGCTCTGGAGAATCCACCACACATGGTCTTCAACAACACCCCTGAGAAACAACTGCCTACAAATGAGTAGCTCCTCCTTAGGGCAGGAGAGTGGCCAGGATACCCCTTCCAGCCTTATGACTAATTCTGCTATCTGGCTTGTGTACAAATGACAACAACAAAAAAACCAATAAATGCTTCATAGAAAAAAAAAAAGGGCAATGGATTGAGATAACCATATAATTTTACTTAAACCAGTTCTACTCACAAGTAAAATGGTTGAAGAAGCTATAGTGTGTAACACTTGCTTTTTTAGTAGACAGAGCAGGATACAATCTGAAAAAAAGCGTGGCCAACACTGACATAAGCACCTTGTAGTGGAGTAACTTGCTGGTTTCAGTCACGTTTTGAGTGGAGTCTTGTCACACTTGCCACTAATTTTGTCTCCTGCTGACAGTTTCAGCAGAAATGCACAGGTCTGAGTAAGCTGGTTTCTTTGCTAGGAATGTGAAGAAATTCACCTTGACAAGTTTATAGCAGGAACCCTGTGCCTTTCTCTAGTTCACTAACAATTTAAAAGGAAAATAGGCTTCAGAAGACTTTAGTCCTTAGGGCATAAAATAGCCGCATGTTGGCAACTGCCAGTAATTTTTGTATGCGGGGGGTGTGTAATAAACCAGGCAGGAGCTGAGCAGAACTGTTCCTGAACACACTTCTGGTATTCAAAATGAACTAACGACAACTGAACTTTGCATTACAAACAAAAGTGTCAGAACAGAAGATCTAAATGCACAAAAGGAGGCACACAAAGAGACTATAACACCAGCATTGTTCTCCCACCACCTCACCTCCCAAATTCTCCTTTAAAAACCTACATCCACAGCTGGACATAACTTATGGCTAGCTAAAGTTGCTTCTTCTCTGACCAGCACTCACAAGCTGCAGTGAAAAAATCCAGATCAGCTCTTCCCTTTTATGTTAAATTGTCAGGAAAAAACAATAGGAGTTATACATGTCTTCCTTGAATCAGCTTCTTGGCTTCAGTTTGGATTAAAGTACCCAAAGAATGCAAATGCTGAAAAACAACATGAAAAAAAAAAAGAAAAAAACAAAGTAGTAAATGCTTCTACATAAACTCTGTAACACATATGAAACTCACCTGAAAGATATGAGGCTTAAATTTGCCATGTATCTACAAAACAGTAATTTCTGGAGCGGGGGGATGATCAAATACTAGAAAGCAAGACATTTCTGTTCGCAACTAAAAGAACAGGCTGTCAGTAAGAGATTAGTGAATAACCTTTCTGTTTGCCACACAAGGGGTTGATTCTTCTTTGAATAATATTAATACTATGGAGAAAAGTAAACAAAGAAAAGAGGTTCCCTTATTATCAAGGGGTAATACAAAGTGAAACACATTTGAGTAGGAAATAAAATAAATACAACTCTTCCACAGTATAGACACTGCCACAGAAAGCAACCTTCTAAGCAAGGAGCTCACAAAGAAGTAAACCAAAAGGAAAATAGATTTCTATGCAGAAAGCTTCTATTATTTATTCACTTTTATTCAGATTGTCCCTGTGGGGACAAATGTTAGCAGGTAATTAACTATCAAATAATAAATTAAACACAGAAAGGAGAATTATTTGTGAAGACATTTATTCCCAGCAAAGTAGGAACAATAAGGCAATTGAATGATAACTAAAGGCTTGATATTCTCTTTCCCTGGTGTCAAAATCTCCCCTGGATTCAGTTACAGTGGGAACAGAAGAATCTTGGGCAGGGGTATTGTATTGGGTTTGTGTTGGGTTTGTGTGGCAAGGTTTTGGTAGCGGGACTGGGGGAGGAGGGCGGGGCAGAAGCTGTTACAGGGGTGGCTTCAGTGAGAAGCTGCTGGAAGCTTCCCCTGTGTCCAACAGAGCCAATACCAGCCGGCTCTAAGACGGACCCGCCACCGGCCAAGGCCGAGCCCATCAGCAATAGTGGTAACGCCTCTGGGATACCATATTTATGAAGGGGAAAAAAAGTTGCTGGGGCACACAGAAATGGCAGTCGGAGAGAGGAGTGAGAGCATGTAAGAGAAACAGCCCTGCAGACCCCCAGGTCAGTGAAGAAGGAGGGGGAGGAGATGCTCCAGGGACAGGAGCAGAGATTCCCCTGCAGACCCTGGTGAAGACCACGGTGAGGCAGGCTGTCCCCCTGCAGCCCAGGGAGGTCCACGGTGGAGCAGATATCCACCTGCAGCCCGTGGAGGACCCCACGCCAGAGCAGGTGGGTGCCCGAAGGAGGCTGTGATCCCGTGGGAAGCCCATGCTGGAGCAGGCTCCTGGCAGGACCTGCGGATCTGTGGAGAGAGGAGCCCATGGAGCAGGTTTTCTGGCAGGACTTGTGACCCCGTGGGGGACCCACGCTGGAGCAGTGTGCTCCTGAAGGACTGCACGCCATGGAAGGGACCCACGCTGGAGCAGTTCGTGAAGAACTGCAGCCCATGGGAAGTTCATGGAGGACTGTCTCCCATGGGAGGGACCCCATGCTGGAGCAGGGGAAAAGTGTGATGAGTCCTGCCCCTGAGGAGGAAGGAGCGGCAGAGACCATGTGTGATGAACTGACCCCAACCCCCATTCCCTGTTCCCTTGCGCTGCTGGGGGCAGGTAGGTAGAGAATCCTGGAGTGAAGTTGTGCCCAGGAAGAAGGGAGGGGTGGAGGGAAGGTGTTTTGAGATTTGGTTATATTTCTCATTACCCTACTCTGGTTGACTCGTAATAAATTGAGTTAGTTTTCCCCAAGTTGAGTCTGTTTTGCCTGTGACAGTAATTGGTGAGTGATCTCTCCTGTCCTTATCTCAACCCACAAGCCCTTTGTTATATTTTTCTCTCCCCTGTTCAGCTGAGGCAGGGGGAGTGATAGAACGGCTTTGGTGCACACCTGGCATCCAGCCAGGGTCAACCCACCAAAGGTATAAAAGGACTCAAGTATTTTCTGCTAGAACTTTGCACTGAGCATCAGTGATTCTAAAAGTTCCTAAATTTCAAGATTTCTTACAGTTGATTTTACAATCAGATATGCATTGAGAAGGGCAAATGTCTTGAAACAATTCTTCCTCCAAAGAGTTTGCCAAAAATCAGCTCTGAAGATGTTTAGCAGTTTTAGTTTAGGAAACAGCAACTACAGTTTCCATTACGTAACTACATTCCTTTTAAAATAAGCGAAGCATCCCAAGATTATGAATTTTCAAGGGTGTACACAGTGACAAAGTATACAAGTGTATGTATACATATGTGTGCTTACTATGAAAAGGATCTAGAAAGTCCTGGGGAATTTTCATAGACTGGTAGATATTACCAAAAATTAAGTCAAGGAATAATGGTGGGGGTGGGGATAAGATATCCTTTCCTATGAACTTCTGTATTGACCCTGTTAAAGTTCATTTTAGAAAATTCAGGCAAAAAGCCCCTTTGCCTCCAAGCTTAAATATTCAAAACTATGTTCTGAAGAACTGCTGCTGGCTAACTCTTCAAAATGACAAGGGGCTGTACTAGGTGTACTACAGCACTTCTAATTGTGTCTATAGAGCAAGGAAGACAAGAAAAGAAATGGTAGCGAGAACGTGAAATACGTTTTGCAAGCCAAAATGCAACGCTGAGCAACAGCAAGATGATTCACCAGGTAATTTGCCATTCCTACACATCTTCACTCCAGTTTTCCTACCTATGGTCGCAGGCCAAGAAACCGATCCCAAGTGAGTATCAGATCCACTTCCAGCAGCACTGCCAAACTGATTGGTCTCATTTGCTTCAGCTGAGTAAACTAAGGGTAGAGAAAGTTTTCAGTAATGGACTGATGTGTAAGGCATTTCTTAGCACACAGTGATTTTATTTTCCTTTCAACTGTTTGCACATATTAAAAATGAACATGATATGGAATAGCAAGGAAACAGCTAAAGATTCTCTAATAACAAGGCAAACCAGCAGCCTGTTCTTGGCCAGGATTACACTCTTGATCCTGCCTTTCAGTTTCTTACTCTATACCCTATTAGAATACAGTTTACATAAAAAGAGATTTGTTTTCAATTCTGTCTTTAAATCTGCACTCTTTCAAGGGAACTACCACTACATGGAGAAACTTTTAGTTTTCAATTCTTACTGATCTAGTTTTTCCAAACAATAATAGAGACAACCATTCTCCCCGCTCTACAGTAAAGGAAGCATAACTGTGTCAATGTGTATAATATTACATTTAAATTGGCTACAAGACCAGGTTAAAGCTGCTTTCTCTGTACACATCTATTATTATTTTCCTAAAATTAATACCTATGCTAGAATGATGCCAAGACAATGCTAGAGCATAGCATGACACTGCCCTAAGTCCCAGTGTAAGTTCCCCAAAATTCACACTGAATGAGATTATTCTGCTGAGTTCATGTTTGTCATGGTTTCTGTTTACATTGAAGAGCTTTAGGTACCTTTAGTTAAATACTGTAATACAGAAAGATATTAGTGCTATGATGCATTCATATTAACTAAGGAATTAAGTCTTCCCTGGTACCATGTGGTATTAGCTGCTTTTGCTGCCATGACTGCTGCTCAGTATTTAATATTCTATAAATATGTTGCTATTATCGGCACCATGTTAATCAGTAAATTAAAGTGAAGATTTCTGCCAAATTTATCCTGTTAAACATTGGATTAGCAGCCCATCCTGCAGCCCACTCTTCCCTGGTAGTCTGACACACAAAAGGACATCATAAGCCTGATGAATCACATCAATAAGAAAGTTACAAAGTAAATGAAGTGTCAGAGAGGTAAGGCTCTTGATCGAAATTTAGTACAAATGATAGACTACTGAATAATAACTACAGCTGCCTGTGAAGAGGCAACACTGCCTTTCCATGTATATTTATTCTTTTCAGTCTCATTTACTTTAGTTTTATGCTTAAGTTTCCCCCACTTGCCATCAGGCCAAGGGAACCTGCCTTAGGGAATGCCAGGCCTTAGTTGCACACCCAGAGTCCTTGTGGTGTTCAAGCTTTTTCAGTGCCTGGAATTAGTATTTGAGCTTGCAATACCAATAATTAAAAAAAAAAAAAAAAATCCCATCACTCAGTTCAAGTCTTAATTCTTTTAAAGAGGGATGGATGCAATTTAAGTGCAAGAAGGTTTCTTTGCAGCTAAATGTGTGCCACAGGGAAAAAAAAAAAACCCACACAAAAAAAACCAAACAAAAAAATCAAACCAACCTACACTGTATGTTATTAGAGTACACAAACAGAAATTTAAAAAAATTAACACTATTCTAAAACATTGAAGTAGCTTTAAAATACACTATTTAAAAAAAACCCCTCAAAATAGTAATAGTTTTAGCTTTCATTTAACTCTAAGACATACAGACAGATTCTCCATAAAACAACATCTATTACAGTATTTACAACCTATGTTTCCAAGATTTTTTTCATAAATTCTAAGATTAGATAGCTATTAAATATGACCTTTCTTTCAGCATCATTGTCTTATCTGGCATTGCAGGCAGGTAAGTAGAGTTATCCCAGTGTTTAAATAAAGAAACTGTAGCAACACATTTTTTAAAAAAATCTGTTGCTAGGTCTGAAAAGAAGAAAACCAGGCAGAGTTGTTATAAATGCACTCCCAAATCAGTCCCAACATGGCCAGAGGGCAGACTCAGGAACAGGAGCTGCAGGGCAGACAGCAGAGCGCAGACACTCTGCTGTACATGGGGCACGCAGCTATCCTGTCAGGAGTTACAAAATATGGCACATGGTATGAACAGTGACACGGCAAGAAAGAAACGATCTTTCGCCTCCAGTCCTGTAAACACGAGTAGGATCTACGTTGCAAAATTAGATAATGTCACACATTTCTTAATACTGCTGGCAGTGCTTTGATGTCATCACTGGCCATAAATGTTAAATGATGCACCTCCTTAAGAATTGAGGCTATAGTTTACATTTGGGTTTTCTCCCCACCCCCCCAAGAAAAGAAGAAAGTTTCTGTCCAAGACAAAAAAAAAAAAGAGACTCAAATCAAATCAAGAGCAACACCAACCTGACAGACCAGCAGCACCAGGCACCCGTCCCAGAACTCTGCTACTCTGGAGGGAAACGGAGCTGCAAGCACTTAACATTCACGAGGAAGAGAAAAAGAATCCCTCCTCTTGAACACTTTCCACATGTACTTGCTGTCACAACAGTACCGTGATAGTGACATAAGGAGTTGTATCTTTGAAAGGAAAATTTTTAGGAAAACCTGAGTGATTTAACCCAAATACCACTAACTACTACCATTGCATCACTTTGCATTATACACTTTGTTAGAAACGACTGATTCTTTTTTAAATCTCCTTTTGAATTAGGTGGTTACAGGTTTTTTTACTCTTGGTGGGCATTGTGAGCCTCTGTTCTGCTGCAAATGCATCATCACAGAGGATAACGTAAAGACAGGCCCCAGGTACGAGAGCCACAACTTTATTTTTGTCTCATAAACCCATCAGCCCTCAAGCTGAGGTAAACAACTGCCATAAATCAAAGCTACTGATGCATGTATAATCCAAATAGCCTCTTTGTATAACCAGCTGTCAGCATGGGCCACTGGGCAACTACTGTACCTGCATTCATATATATCTCTTTCAATTAATGGGGCTCCATTTACCTGATAGATTGTGTTATCTTTTCTAAGGGTTAATCTTAAAATTATTCTTCCCTTGTTAGCATCTTTTCCAAGTAATTTAGCTCAATGTTACAAACATTTTACTTTTCTCACATAAAAGCGGTTACCAGACCTAAAAAATCCTCTCTAGGTGACCATATGTAATTCCAGTAGCACTTTGTTGGTTTTGTTTTGGTTTTTTACCCAGAGAAACTGATTTTGATTAATACGCTATTTTCAAAAATTTTTTTTAAGTAGTCTTACTTTCTCCAAATTGTTTTGTAAAATAAATAAATAATTGGACTACATTGTTGAGGCATAAACACCTACAGGGAACAAGCAGTGACTTCAGTAAATGAACACCAATACGTTACATCTGTGTGTTTGCTAGGAAACAGCTCACAAAAGGAGCATCACACACAGTATGTCAGCTGCATCTTCTTTTCCAGTCCTATATCAGATACCCTCACAAAACTTCATGCAAGACAAAGAGAGAGTGCATACATAGAGGAAAGAGATCATACATAATATTGGTATATTATTGGTAAAGTAGCTCCATTCCCATGCCCAGGTTTAATTTTATTTTTTTTTTAAACTTCTGAGCGCTTTCTGTAAGAAAACAGGGTGTTTCATCAGAAGAAATACAGACACAAACCCCCCTTGTTATATACACTACCTGTCAAAGAAAAAATAAATGCTAAGGGAAACAAATCAGGTTTTAAACACTTGCTAGTGTTTCATCCAGATTTGCTTGCTAGTCCTTACTGGCTCATAACCAGACTAGTTAAATACAATCAAACCCCTACACAAAACAGCAAGCTATGATTCCGCTTAACAAGGCCATGATTGCAGCCCCTTCTGCGCACTCATCCCCAAAGCAGGCTGAGCCAGGGCAATCAGTGGTTTTGTTGCAGTCTTACAAGCACTTTATGGAAAGCTCCACCTATCAGTTATGGGCAGTTTCACTGCTCTCTTACACAAGTAACACTTAATAACTGTTCATTTATGTGAAATTTTCCATCAGCTTTTGTCAATTTTATTAGCACACGTTGGAAATCAGGCTTTTTCAAGGTTATAATGCCAGCATGACACATTTCTAGGTTAATTCTTACTTATAGAACTTAACTCAAAGTGCACTTATTTAGGAATAAAGATGACAAAGACTAGATTTGACATCTAATATTTAAGTAGCTAGCAACTAAAAGAATCATGCTTATCTGTAATGATTTTTATTTTGAGATACTGTGAGTTTTCAAGTCTTCTACAAGAATGGGTTATTTTTTAGCTGGTAACTAAGCCCATCTTGTAGGGGTGAGGCAGTACAAAGAGAAAGAAAAGTAATATTCATCACTGTTGCTTCTTTCCCTCCGTCCTTTCAGTCAGCTGATTCTGTGCATCTGCATCACCTTTAAATTTGGGGGGGAAAGAAACAAATACAAAGTTATAAATTACAGAACCATTAAAAAAAGGGGGTGGGCAGGCATAACGGCACTAAGCTCCTCTTTCCTTTTTGCTGCACAAGGAAGCAAACAAACAAGATACGCTTATGCAGTTAGCAGATTCCCCTGCACTTGTTACCTGGCCCCATGCCATCCTGTCCTGGGGAAGATGAAAGGAGCTGACCTGAGCAAAGATGCTTCTCTCTGAAGAGCCGCGCAAAAATCCCTTCTTTTAAGCACCTGACAGCATAGAAAGGGGCAGTCACCAGCTGGGTGTTATGATGTACAAGTACACAATGTTTCTGTTCACAAGCTACATCTAGCAGCTCAGTTTTACAGTTGACAGATTGCCTGCCTGAGAAATTAAGACACTCACCTTCATTGTGGCTAGCAGATTTCTTAGGCTCCAAAGGACATTTAAAAGTTATGCAGGTATGCATATTATTCACAGAGAGTTCCATATAGCAGTCTTAGATGTGCACCACTGGTCCATTAGAAAATAATATTCACAACCCAAAAAATGCACAGCTATAACATGCAAAGTGACTTGAAGTGATCAAGGTCTCTGATCTGATAAGTATAACAGGTCATAGGATATCATGTCATTCTTGTAACTACATTGAAGAAACAGAATTTGTTCCCTCTCACATTCACACTGTGTGACCAGTAAAGCAAGCAGTGATCCAGTTACGGGGACAAATTATTACCCTCCAACTGAAAGCTCAGTTAAACAATACTAATATTACACAACAGTTCAAAATGAAATTATTAGTAAAATACAGATCTTAATAGGAGTGTTACAAAATGATGATATGGGTGAAAGAAAACACCTCTTGGATACTGGTAAGTCTTCTATTAGTCTACTTAATGTTTTAACTGTCTAATAGTTTGCATTATCTACTACAGAAAAACTTCTTTAGTAATACAGTTTAAATACTTCCAAGTCTTTACTTCTTCCTCTGGTGTAAGCTCACCCTACCAGTGCCCACCCAGGTCCTGTGAGCACCAGTTTTCTCTCAAGGACTGGGAACAGCAGGGTTATAAGTTATCACTGACCTGGGGTCCTTGCTAGGAGTTTGATATTGGTGATGGGGCTTCCTCCCTTCTCAGTTTTGGGTCCTCTCTGGGCTTTTATTTATTTATTTTATTTATTTACTTATTTTAAAATACATTTTTCCACCACAGTCAGGTTGTTTCTCCTCACGTCACAGGTAAAGGTTGAGAGTTGCCCAGCAGCCCCTGCCAAGCACAGTTAACACAAAGGACTGCCATTTTTCATATAGTGACTACAAGTTGTCAGGCCTTCACTGCCTTTGGGATGCACAAGTTTCATAGGTCATCTGATTAGGGAAAGGAGCTGGATGCATTTCAGAGCTTCAACCAAGACAACAATTTTCCTTCACCTATCACCCTAACCAAGCTGTGTGGGGTTCCCACAGCTCAAGGCAAGGGCCTGGTCCAACCTTCCAGATGAAAATGGATAGTTACACTCTCCACAAAAATTTGGCTTTGACAAAGGTTTCTGTCAGTTCTAATTAAAAGTAACAATTGTACAAGAGCACTGCTGGGACTGTCTGGGGCCATCAGATGATGTGAGCCCCAGTCTGTGCCATATTCAGAAGATGTTACCTACAGTGTTTTCAATGACTCTTCAGGTTCTTGAGTACTGATGGATTAGTAAGCAGTTTCCCAAGTACAGGCTTAATAGAAAGCATCTCTTCTGATACACAAGTGTCTAAAACCTGTTACATCTCTAGCATAACCAGTATCATGTAGGATCACAGCACAAGACAGTAACCTTTGTGGGTTGTAGCTTTTTAGCATTCTCCTGCTGCTGTGAAGAACTTCCCTTAGCAGTGACCACAAAAGCCAAACAAACCTTACAAGGAAGTCTGGCCCATTTCCTTTATAGATCAGCTTTCCTGAACGATATCTCAATCTAATTCATATTCTACTTTCCCAAAGAGTCAAAACTGGGAGAATGGTACATGTTCCCGTGTTATCTTTATTCCAACAATCAGAAATGCTACAATATTTTTAAAAAAAGAAAACAAAACCACAAACCCAGAGTGAGGCTTCTATGTAATTTTATTCTCCCCCAAGTTGTGGTCTTGATGGGAAGAAGAAATATGCAGAATAGGTTAAGCATTAAAGACTGAAGCTACTAACCTCTAATCCAACCTTTGCCACTTAATTCTCCTAGGGCCTTGGACAAATAACTGAGTATGCCTTGTCCCATTTTTTCCACATTTTCAAATTGTTAAGTTATTTAATTTAATTGGATCTCTCAGAGATGCATTAGCTGTTTCAATAAGCAAATCACAAATCAAGGATGGAAGGATATGGGTTACAAAAATGCTGTTTGCATAGTTAGACATATCTCCCATTCCATAAAGTGCCTTATGTCTCTCCTCCCAATACCCTGGCACCACATAAGGCCTTTGCTCATGACTGTGCATGGCCTATCCTTCTTTCCATCAAAAAACTTGTACTGCTCCATTTTGGTAAGCTGCCCTGCAATGTTTTAGATCTCTATCAGCACCAACTTTCTGCCTCCCCCCCCTTTTTTTTTTTTGTAAACTGCAGGCTGCAGTTAAAACAGATAGCCCTTCCAAGAGACACTCATCATCATCATCTCTCTCCAGCTCTGCCTCTTGCTGACTGGATTTTATTGCATTTGCTGCAATTGCTTTATCACTGGCCTCCTGCAGTTTTTTATTGGATCTCCTCTGCTACACACCATTTTTTGGAGTTGAAATTTGTGGTCCATATATTAAAAAAAAACAAAAACAAAAACAAAACCCCAAACCCTAAGTAATAGTATTTTTCTTCTATGTATAAAAATATTTGTTTGAATATGGTAACCACATTTATCTGAAAACAAAAATGTTAAAGTTTCTTATGTTAATCAGACAATTAATTCTCTTCAAACTTCCCAACCATCAAAAGTTACTTAAAATTTGGTTTGAAAAATTCACTTAGCATACTACCAGAGCCTTCTCAGGGTCTCTTAAATCTGTCCCAAGAGACAGTTCTTCCAAAGACTGCTCAACTACCTGGGAAGCAGCTCCCCACTTTACCTATTTCACTATTAAGGTGAAATAGCATACTAGCTTCACTAGCATACTGCTTCAATCTTTATACAACTGCATTTTTGCAAATAAATTATTTCTACTTTTTTTCTGCATTTTTGCAGAAAATGCATTTCTGCATTTCGTATGCTTTCACTCTTGCACTGATACTGCAACAAAACACTCTCAACATTAATACAGTTACCTTGCTCCACATTCTTCATTAATTTAAGTAGTTATATCTGGCATCATCTTACCTATGCCTGACTCTTCTCTGGTTTTATCATATCACTTAGCATAAGACATATAGTTGAAGAGAGACACTGCCTCCAAATTATTTCCCAATAGTCTTCACCCCAGTTGTCGTCTTTACACTTATCTTCAATTGTTTTCTAGGGTTCTCTATTCTGTCTTTACAAATATCCCTTTCAGGGCCACATGCCTTACAACTTTCCATTAATCAAGGATGCTTGCCTACTGCCAATATGATTGACCATAATCCCACCTCTACATATCCATGGATACTTTGAATGGTTGTAAGAGGAAAAGTAACATTCCTTTTTTTGCATTTGCTTTGCTTAATGGTATAATTACATTAACAACACTTGTTCATCTTTACAACTTACAGCTCTTTTTTGCAGACCTCCATTTCCTGGGCCAGATCTGCCATCACCAGAACCATTCTTAGGGCACACACCTGAAGATCCATCACAAGACTTTTCAAATTCATTAAAGAACACATCTGTTATTTCATTTGCCAGGCCTTTATTGGTAGAGTGCATGCTGATGACCTTCATCCATAAGTAAGAGCTGGCTCTAATCACTATCAATAGTAGTTTTAGACACTGAAAAGCTTGCTCCTATTTATTGCAGTCTTTCCTCTATCTTAAAAACATCACTCTGATCACTAAAAATAAGTCTCTCAAAGTTCACTAAAGAAAGCGGTTATATGCTTCCTTTCCTTGGGATAAACTTAGGTGTCCAACATAGTTAATTTTCAGCTCATTTTCTGAACAGAAATTGTTTGTATTTATTATCGTTTCTGCTTTAAGGAAAATAAGGTTGTGTCTTTTTTTTTTTTTTTTAAAAAGGCATTAGCCTTATTCCCAATACTCCATTTGAGAAGGTGAGGTAAAATGATTAGAATAAACACTTTTTTTAACCTAGTATTTTTTCCCCATATTGAAAGCAAATTGCTAGTGCCCCACTCTCGTTCCAGGCAGAGCACTGTAGTTTGTTTTCCACACAAACTAATTTGCCACAAAGAAGTTAAAGATTAATTATCTTTTTCTAACTTTCTAGAAGAGTACCATATAAGACCTTATCACTAAAAAGAATTAATATTAAAAGGCATTAAAATTATAAAAGGAACATTGCAATTTCTTCCAAAGGGCACACCTGTAAATATCCATTACAAAGGTACTCTAATTACTTAATTTACAATGATAATATCTTAATTCATCATCAATAATGTTTATAATTTAAGAGACATTGCCGACACAACAATCATTAATATCACATCTGTAAGTAAAGAATAGTCTGACTGAGATGAATTCCTTCTTCCAGGCTATATTTTAAGTCCACGGTATGAATGCAATAATGTATGGATGTATCTGCTGGCCAGAACTGTGCTATTGTTAATATTTCCCTAGATCCTCAATGAAGAAGTGCTTTGACATAAAAGGCTAAAGCAAACAAACAAAAAAGCTACTGAGAATTCAGAGTGGAAAACCTATGAAAAAAATACTCAAATAGAATAAAATGCGCATTACCACCAGATGAATTCATCCCAATAAATAGCAAGGGCTTGCAGAATGCTAGCACTGTTTTCAGGAACACTACTGGTAATCAAGGGACCACCTAACCTTGTCTGAAAACACTCATGTTTCACCTCGTGTCCTGCCCTGCTATTGTTTAGTGGCTAGAGAGGAAGAATAAGAGAGTATTCAGGCACATGAATTTTTGTTGTCTTACAAAATTGTAATTTTATGGTTATAAGAAGAAACATTTTAATTAGGCCTTAGCAACAGGAAGAAGCTGGCTCCCAACAATGCCAGCACTCAGCAACACTGGCCAAGTCCATAGAGCCTCCCAGGGTAATGCAAAAGCTGCACATCAGGCAGTTCTTTTGCCAAGCATCTTCTGATGTCTGAAGCATCACAAATACATGACACAGTTCTGGAATACCACATCCTTCACAGATTGGTTTCATCCTTCCAGAAGTTCAGCTGCAGGAGCCAGGTTTGGAGTTTGCATATCTACTCCCCTGAACTCAGGAATGGTTTTCTGATTCTCAAGGGATGAAATGAGTTTTAATGGCAAGCTTTCATATATAATAAGTAAACGCTTATTTCACCCCACCCACAGAGAAATAACATATGGCAAATAACACGTTATGCGAGTCCCACTGAAGATCTATTGCACATATTTTAAATGGCAGGTAAGTGATACAGAAACCTTACAACAGTATTCTACAAATTTAACCTTTAATGTCAATGATTTAAGCCCATATTCGCACATGGTTTAATTTCTAAGAATAATTAGGCAATTGATATCTCCATCTGGCTTGAAATGCTTGTTGACACTTTTGTAATCAAACATTCTCATCAGCCTTCAAACTGGATGAGATTTTTAAAAATTAAAAATAATCCACAGTCACCTATCAGTTGTGTCAGCTGACTGGTGGTTTAGGTCCAGGATGACACTTTTGGTAGCTGAAGGAAGCTGCAACTGCTGCTATCTTGCTGTCAGTCACCCTGCACAAAGAACCTCAATTAAGTTGTGAGAAACCAAAGTTCAAGTCATTCCACAGAAAGAGCCACACTTCTTCCCAGTTTCTTTGGACTTCTTTGTATAAGCAATTTGGGAACCCAAAGATCCTCAGTTGCAACCCTAGTAGCCAAGTTAAATATGCTGCTGTATGCCTAGCTCATGGCTTGGTTTTGTCAGAGGTTTCTTTAAAGGGCTTTGACTAGTCCCATTACAGAATAAAGAAAACCTTGAGGATATTTGTAGTATGAGAAAGTAGCCTCAGCATTCAGCAACAGCAGGAAAGTATAAGTGAACAAACCACGTACCAGCTTGTCTAGAAGAGAGTAAGATTAAAGGAAGAGACAGCAACTTCATACCAGAAATCATATGTAGCAGGTATAGTTCTGGATGCTAATTTACCAGAGCGATTCCTGTTTAGTTTTATCTGACACTGACATTTTACTTTATAACAGAAATCCAGGCATGAGCATGAAAACAGTGTTTCCTTTGTCACCAGCCCTGGCATAGCCTTCTGTGGATGCAAGTCCTATGAGGGAGACAGATGTTTTGCCACTCAGAGACCTTCCTCCTCCCCAAGCCACTGCCTATGGGAGTATCTGGCCCCCTCAGAGTTGAGGAAATGACCCTGTCCTCCAGGGCACCCTGGTACTCTGGATTAGCTACAGCCCAAGTGGCTCACCACCTCCTCCTTCTCAGACTTCTTTCCTCTAAATCAGAAGATTCATTTCTGATTTCTTACTAACCAGAACACACCATCTGCTTTATCACTCCAGACATTACCTGGATTTTAGAGTCATTATTCAGGCTCTTTCAAACACAGCTTCTTTGGGACTTGGCCAAAACTGTACTTCCATCCCTCACATAAAGAAGGTGTCTCAGATGCAGAATGGAAAAAGTGAGAAATCCATTTTGAAACACTGTCATCCTTCCCTCCATAAATGAAAGCTCCTAATCAGACAAGTTTCCAGTCCTATAGAAAATTCCGCTAATACATTAAGAGAGGGAAAGGTGTAACTGAAATCTCAACAGCTATGAATGTCAGGCTGATCACTCCATCACCCTTTTCACTAAAGAGTAACTCACCTTCCAGCATTCTCTCTCCCCCTACTCTCAAATATATATCTCTCCCTCAATAAAAAAAGAAGAGACAGAAAGCATGAATAACTAGTAAACATCTCAAAAGTTTTACAGAAATATAGTACATAATTTACCATCTGCAGTGGCAGAAAAAAAAGAGAGGTGTAGCATAAAGAAGCAATATTCATTTGCAAGAGAAAGTGAACGTGGAAGAAAGAAACATTAACTGAAATACTCCTCATACAACATTTCCTTTCCAGCAGAGGATATCTTTATAGTTCTTACATACACTAAACCACAGCTCTGGTTGCATGAGAGATTGTTTATTGTACCCGAAATGGTCTCTATTACTTGGGTTGCATGACAGAATAAAATAATCAAAACCCCATATTAGTACAGTGTGGCAGTCTGCACAGCATTTTTCTTTCAGCATGTCAGCTTAAGACTTCTTCCCCCCCCTATTATTTCCACTTACAACAGCTCCTTTTTGCTTTTACGTAATTAGAGAAAAAAAAATAACACCGATATAGAGATGTTATTTTTACAGAAATACTCAAGTAGCTGAAAGTTAAAGATGGAAAGTGGTGGCATGAATGGTAAAATTAAAGGGATGACATACTTCTTGGTATCAACAGACAGTTGTAGCACTATAACAGTAAGAGAACAGAAAAGCATTATTGCTTTTAGTTATGAAAAAATAGATGTAGCAGTTACTGTTCTCTGAGTTAGCAACTTCTTTGAACAGTTATAAAAATATTGATACAGAAGAGATTTTTTTTGTGATGCAAATAAATTATTAATCCTGATGTCAGTAACACAATTTTAATCCTGTTAAAGAAAGATTTTTTTGTTTCTCAGGTATGATTACAAATTCATAGCAAAGATTAATCTATTTCATTTGACAGCAGAGATTTCCCAGCTTTAGCTAAATCCATTTTGGAAGACAGAGAAAACCAGACCCTACAGGGTATACATTTGTTTCAGTGTTCTTTGGTTGTCTAGCTTTTTTATTATTATCATTATTGTTATTAGTTTGAGTATTAGTGCTCCAATTCTGATCAAGATGTCCCAATTCCATAAAACGATTAAAGTTTTGGGTTTTTGGTTTGTTTTCTATTTTTCCCTGCATTCGTGATCAAACTTTGGATAATATAAAGTACATCAGAGGCAAAAGAGGTAATTGTGACAAAAAATGCAAGTAGCCTAAATTACCAATTTAATCTAGCTGTCATGAGCTGTATTTACACAGCCATTGGAGCAAGTACATAAGGAGTGCAGTTGAGCCATATAAAAAGACAGTAAGAGTATATTTATGAAACGTGAATAAGGTCAAAACAAAGCTCTGTAAACAGTGGATTGTCACATTTAAAGACTGCACCGAGAATGGTGAGACAGATATTTTTATCACTGCATGGTATTTCGGGAACCGTTTTCTCCAAAAAAACATATCTCAGCATCAGGCTGTTAGCAACACTAACTTCAGGCTAGTAGTATAAGACAGCATATATAGTCTTAGGAAGATTTGACATTGTCTTCAAGAAGCCAAATGTGTTAGAACTTTTCCCTTGCCTCAAAGTGAAATTTGGGAAATAGAAGAGGTCTCTGAAAAGAATAATTGTTATTGTTTATGGAAAGAGAGAAAGGAGATGTAAAAAAGCAAACAAACAAACAAACCCCATCTTTACATGAAACACATGGAAACATTTTTAAACAATGTGAAATGCAAACCCCTACCTAGGAATAAAGATAGCCCAAAACTACTCAGTGGAGGAAGTACATCTAAGAAATGTATAAGTTAGAAAAGGACTTGAAAATTAAGAAAAAAAACCCAAAACATTGAGTCATACACTGGGAAATACCTGAATATGAACTCCAGCAAAATTATATGAATAGCAGAACCATGAAATCAGCAGGTACTTAAATGGGGGGACATCAACGGGGGCACATCAGTGCTGGATAAGGAGGTACTACCTCTTTATCTGGGCTTTAATGAGAGCTGTGGAAATGATGTTCCAGTTTTGTCTCTGCTCTTGAAAATTTCTGAGCATCTCTAAAATGTTCAGGAAATAATCTACATTAGCCATAACAAAAAAGCCTACCATGCAGGGAAAGAACATTAAAAGAACTGGATTATTTTATCAATGAGATCATTAAGGGGATTTGACTATGAAGTTAAAGATCCTGCATACAAAAAGACATTCTGACACTAGACAGGTCTTAAAACTGAGCAAGGGAAGACAACTAGCAGACAAATGGAGACTAGCCATATACTGGAAAGGTTTGCAAGAGGAAACCTGAACCATCCTAGATGCCATCTCTCAAAGCCTTCAGACTCAGAAAAATGACAGTCTTCAGACAAAAAAAAAAAAAATAAATGTTTGGTGAATTTCCATAGACTTCACTGTACAAGAGGTCAGAACACTGTTACAATATCCTCCTGGCTTTAAAGTCATCCATGGACATGTACCAAATGTTATTTCTTATCTTCATTTTAAGGTATAAAAATGCATTGCTTGCTAAGTTATTTTAAAATATAATCAAGCTACAGTGCTATTAGTTATCTTCCTTTGCCCTATAATCAGTTTAGAAAGGTGATCAGGCATTTATTGGGTCCCAGTAGCTACATTTCAGTCATCTTAAAGAGAGATGTACTCATAAGCTTATAGACACCTCATATAAAAGCCATACTTAGCAGTACAGGTCTTCCAACATACCGTACTTTTACTCAGTGTGGTGACATAGCTATTCTGTGTTAGCTTTTCTTGACTAAAGGGCATCAATATACTCCTTCAGTAGAACTACCTGCATGACACCAATTAGGGAGTGGGATGAGATCGTGTAGTGGATTTTTACTGGAACTCACTTCCTGAAAGCTATCCACAGGAACGCACCTTCCATCAAGAAACACACTTACATGATAACATGGCATCACGTTATCTCTGTTTTTTACTGAATGTACACTGCACCTTGTATGCTTGAGATCAGCTCATCCCTCACCTGTCCTTCAAAGCCCGAATGGAAGTCCTGTTCTAAAAAATTAAGAAGTTATATACATTAAAGATTTTATTCAGTGAAGTTAACTGAATGTTAGTTATGTTAGTTAGTACGTTTAAAAACCACTGCGCAGTTCCAAATTGAGCTACCAGAAGAGAAGCAATGTCCAATCCTTCCTTACAGTATTACCCGATTTCGTTATTGCTTTCTCTACTCCTTTTGCAAACTGTTTAATTCTAGGAATCTGTGTACTTTCCATCCTAGTGGATTTAAGGCACATTTTCAGAGTTTTAATACTTAAACATGGTTTCTATTTTCAGATTCCTATCAGAGTGCCTCACATCTTTTTAACTTTCATCTTCATAAAGGAGGCTGGCTCTCCACATCGCCCACTCAAGTTCTGTTTTGGCTGTGTACTACTCTGCCCATCAGCACTGATTCAATACCCATCACAGAGTTTGTGCTTTCTCTTACCCAGCCATTCATACTTCAGGCAGATTTGAAAAAGTACTCTTCGCTTTTGTTGGCTTTTGTTCAAGTCTCACTTAAGACTATGCAAGCACCAAAGTTTCTCCTAGGTTTTAACTCATGTAGTAGAAAAACAGTAGATTCTGCAAAGAGATTGGCTTGATTCAGTTGTTTGACCATTTCAGATATTGGGGGGAAAATTAGTCACCTATGTAAAATGAAATATTGTAAAACTAGATGATTAGACTGTGATCACATACCATGTTATTTTATTTAAGTAAAGACAATGCTGTATTTTTCTGAGATATGCATTTGCCTGCTACACTGAGAATACTATTTCCAAGTACAAAGCAAACAATTTTTCTTGGATTTCAGATCTTTGAGGGCAGTGTCCAAACTCTCATTTAGAGGTAGGACTTGCGGGCTTCCAGTTCTCCATGTGTCAGCAGCTTGCATTAATATTCTGCTGCTGCCGTAAGACTCTGCACAGCACAGGGTGTCTGCACTCTGACTCCTAATGATACAGCAGACCCTCACACAGGGATCCATTCATTGTAACGGAAGAAATATTTATCTCTTCATTCTGAGAAAGAAATCTTTGGTTGTAATCGAGCAAGCGTTCCCATCCATCCAGGTGGATGAATGAGAATTTCAGATCAAAAACATGCCTAGATTGGCTTTCTGAAGCTCAGATCCAAATCAATATTTTTCAATTTCCCACTACAAAGACTAGGGTACTGTCATTTTGGTAACCATCACAGGGAATGCTTTTGTTTGTGGATTTTATCCCTTTGAAAAGATTCCTGGACAAAAACCAAAACCCCTTGCCCACACTCCCAAACAATTCAATACTAAGCATAGCTGAGTGTATTACTCACTGGTCAGCCAAGACCACATACAAGCTATTTTTATCCAAAGACATAATAAATACAGGCAAGATATGCTTATATTTTTTAATGTCATTTTACCTTGTAACTCTACTATTGTGAATGAACCTTCCACCTCCCTATTTTTTTTTCTTAAAAACAAGTAATCTAAACTTGAAATTTGTTCAGTACTTAATCCAATTAAAGTCTCCTTTTTAAGTGTCTAAGACTCCATGCATTCTGAAGCCTTTTAATTAATACTGAGCAAGGGCTTTGTTTACCCTTCTGGATTACAGCCTCTAGCGTGTCTGCACTGCCTTTGTCACTGGAAATGAAGAAAAAGTTGATGCCCTTTATTTTGGCATTATGCCTTTCCTTTTCTCAGAAATTAAGTTCCTTTATAGTCAGCTTGCACTCATTTTGAAAGGCACTACAAGTTAACACTAGGTGGGAATGTTTCATAGATAAGTAAGTTCATTACCATTTATCCCTGTGAAATTCAAGTTGTTAAGCGTTCTTCTTCCTTTTTGTGTGACATGGAGGGTGAAAGATGTTTTCCCTCCCTCTAATCCCCTTCTTTCTGTAATCTTTTCCTATTTAAAATTGAGAAGGATTGAAAGGTGTCTAGTTTTAATTAGATGTGCATTTGCTGATTTCCTGGGTCTTGTGTTCTAGCTTTCATAGCCTTGATAAACTGAAGTGGTACCTACAGACCACAAACAAATAACTACCGGGTCATAGCATAACAGCTTCTATGTCATTTATTAATCAGTAGTGAAATAGTTCCAATACTGTCTGTGATACTTATTAATTAGAGAGAAATAGATTCAATTGTTGAAAAGATTTTTTCAAACCATGAAAAAAAAAAAAGGCCCCTCTTTAATTCTATTTTTCCTATTGTAGGAAAAGTTTCTGTTCTCACCGTTCTTCTACAAAATACAATGCACTCACAGAAAAGCTTCCTAGCTTGCATAACAAGTTCTTGCACTATTTATACCAATGCTTTACATTCATGAAAGACAGCGAGTCAAGACTTGTGATGATATAAATCAGTCTCAATTTACAACATATTTAGATTCTAAATCCAAATTAAAAAACATCTTATACTGATAAAGTGCTTTGCACAGTAGGATCTCTTTCTGAGCCCTCATAGGGCCATGGTATCATCAAATAAAAGCAAAACCAGCCAAACACAAATCTACATGAAGTTCTTTCTCTTCAGTGAAGTTCTGACTACTTCCAGAAACTGGGGAGCTCCCTCAGTACTAGATCAGGAAAATTAAAGTCAATAACACTAAGACTGGGGGTGTGTGTGTTTTTGCACTAAATTTAGGAAGACAGGACAGATGTGGTTATGATCTATCCCTGATGAACAAGGACCCAGATGCTCTTTCATCACATGGCCAATATGAGAGAAAATGCTTACAGGCAAGAATCAGATCTTCTATCCTGAGAGTAAGCAAAAGTAACTGGTTGGACACTTAAGGTTTCATATACATGAAGCTACAAGGTATCTTGTATGCTGCTCTTAAGATGCTCATATCAGTAAGGAATAGTATACAATCACGTTTCCAAGGGAGCACTAGGGAAGACTCTGGGTGGCTGCAAAGCGAGGATTGATACAAGAGAGGTAAACAGCAAAATTTTAAAGCCAGAGGTAACAACCTGAACATCTACTCAGTAACTGTCAGACTCAGTGGATTTTAGCAGTGGTTTCAGTTGCCTGGGGAGAACAGCAGTCAAACTAAGGAGATTGTGATAACTCATCACTCAACTAAGTTATACTTGGCCAATAAAAAACACAAACAACAACAACATGGTAAGGATGAGATTCTGACTTTGACACACACAGCCAGAACATAGGGAAGACAAAGACGTTAGCTGCAATGCCTTTTAGTAAGGCGTTATTAAATATGAAGACAGATACTCACTAAACACACTAAAAATGTACTTTGAATATGAACCACGTTGGAAATAACTAAACTTTAGTACAGTAATAAGACAACTCTACTATGCCAGCCTTGAAAAAACATTTAAGATTAGATAATTTGTAGATAACAGTAGTCATCTTTGCTGAGAGACTCGAGTCCTTCATGAATCCAATGATATCTTAAGTCTCAAATGAGCTGGTAGCTTCTGTTTGAGAGGCTAGTGTCCAAAATTGTCAGCTCCACCATCTTCTCATAGCTGCAACTACCATGAGCATTTAATTCAAATGTCACAAAGGTAGAGCTAAGAGGCAACGACCAAGACAGTCATCGATTTCATGTCAAAATAAGGTCCAAAATAACCCTTTGGAGCACCAAGCTCTCAGACCATACTCCAGTTATATCTCCACATGGGGAGAGAATTATGCAGACCTCAGCAACATCCTGGTTCCCATGATGCGGACATTTGGTTTCATGGACCAGAAGGGAAATAGCGCACTCCATTTAGACAGCTGGAGGAACGAAGCATCAGGGCTTACAGGTCTTTAGGTGGAGATTTAGTATTCTGTGAGATTCAAAATAGCGCATTGATCATAAAAGCTAACAATTGCTTTGAATGAACATGGAATATCAACTTTTTGCAGAGTCACAAGATCCTATCAAGAACTAATGAACAGTATTAGTTTGAAACTTCCATAGATGGATGTATAAAAACTATAAAAATGCTGGAAAATTGAGTGTGGAAGGCACAATGTAATTCTGCAATGTCAGATTTGATTAACCTCAACACCTAACAGGAAAAGAAAATCGTATTCTCTTACATACAACGAAAAAATCGCAGAATAATAAAAGGCCACAATTACAGTTTCTAATGGCAATCATCTCATGGAGCAGCCATCTGACTCCATGAAACCAATTCTGTGTATTCCTATCCCCCATATTATATACTGTTTTCTACAACCAGGCAGAGATATCTCATGCATATTGCACATACATAAACACACAAACTGTTAGTAAAGTATTCCAGGTAAATCAGAAATGACCTTGCTGTCACTTAAAAAATACTGGCAAATACAATGCACATTTACATTCCCGGCCTTGACTATCAAGATTATCCTTATAATTCATTCCTCTTCTGGCAGGAAACATCTCCAGATATCCTTTCTTGAAGGCAGGCTTTCTTATACTAGTCCTTCTGTAAAGTCAAATTGATAGCTCTGCATTTAGGCTTTAATTGTTTAGAATACTTCTAAATTCATGGATATGTTTTATGTTAGCCGTAGAAATCTATTATTTATTAGCACACAGCTGACTGTGTACAGATCTGAAGGTTAAAGATGATCAGCACAAACAAGAAAACAAAAAAGAGAAACAGTTAAATCAGAACAACAGACAACATGAATATTTATGAGAAAAACACTCTGCTAAAAGGTGATAATTTCCTTTGATTTAATTAAAGGGTGGGGAGGAAAAAAGCAACGTAATGGACATAAGTTGTGAAGATTCAAAAAAGCTTGAAGTATGGTTTGTCATGGGAGCTTATTAAAGTTACAAGGGTTTTGTTTGGAAAGGAATACTGTGATGCGAGTACACACCAGAGGGAAAATACGTTAAAATTAATGTATCACCAGATGAGTGATAAGTACCATACCCAGGTAACAAAAACACTGGAAGCAAGTGTCTTAAGATGGTCTAAAGACACTCAGAAGCACAATGAAGACATTCACACTTAATAAATAAATAAATATTAATTTTGGAGAAAGTGTAACTATTACAAACAACAGACTAACCTTTAAGGGGCTGAATTTAGGGAGATTAAAGTCCTGAGCAAGTTTTTTCAGGGGGTGAAGTCCATTGTGCATAAATAATACATGTTATGGTTACAAAATAATACCATAAAGTGAAAGTTAATGTTATTGTCATATAATGCTTGCCAGGAACACAAGGACAAGAATGAGGAAATACTTGGTATAAATACATCTCACAGCATAATGCTCTAATCAAGCCATGGACAGAGTTGCCATAAACAAACCTAGGAAAAGAGTTATTCTTGCAGACCAGAAAAGATTTACTCTCTAATTCAATTTAAGATTTTGGTTTACTGGAGTGGACACATGCACAGCAAGAAAGACCATTTAAGAACTCTCTGCCAAAGAAACACCAGCTTGAGCCATTCTTGTCTCCACTTGAAAACAGTAATAAACTTGTGGTAAAATTACCTCAGTCGTTTCTACTTTTACTTGGAGATTTGAAAAGATACACAAAATACTGTCAATGTAAGTCTGCAAATAGACTTTCCCTCTCTGAAAGGTAAATGCCCATCCTGCTCTCCCTCCCCCCACTTTTTTCTTTCTCCATTTCAGTATTTTTTCCAGGACTGAAAATGGAAGTGTTGCATTCTGAGGAAGACAATTTTTCATGTTTCTTAGTGAACAAAAACTAGAAAATACTATAAATCTTTTGAGAATGCATTTTCTTGGCATTTTTATACTCTACTGTCAAAAAAGCTGGAACAACCACTTAAACATTTCAATGCTTCTCCCAATGTAGCTTCTGAACTTGAATTACCCATTCTTTGAAGGGAAATATTATCTGAGAGACTTCAGAACAAGCTAATATGAATTGAGATGTTGCTGAAACTGTAATCCAGCAAACAACTGGGCACCAGCTGGGGACCTCTAGCCATTATCACCAAAGATTTATCCACTAAACTCAAGAAACCTTGGGAAGAGTTCAAACCTGGAGCTAGAACCTAATATGTGAACCAGAAGAGAGAATCTAGCTCCCTTGCCCATGCCTTTAGTTATGCTCGAGCTCTGTGATGAATACAAAGCAGCAAAAGCTGATCTGACACACGAAAGCAAATGGGCATTTGCCCTTGTTTTGCCCTTCAACAAAAACTGAAAAGCAGATCAGTTTAATAGGGAAGTGACATTTTATCTAGCCTGTTTTTAAACTCAACAGCATACGTTCCGATACAGTCTCATTTTGTTTTCTTTAAATATAATTAATCTATTACAGTTTAATAAGGCATACAAATTAATATTAATGATATTAATCTAACTCACAAATGAAGTTCCTATGCAATAGTTTTCTGAATAAAGCACCATTACATGAGAAAGTGTAAAATATCCAAGAGACTTCTGTTAAACAAACTATTCCCTAACCTACTTTAGCATGGAAGTAAGTTAAAATCAACTATTCTTTCTACCCATGTATTTGTTATTATAAAAGGCATTTTTAAAGTGCCTTGAACTGCCTCCAGCAGGGAGGGAAGAGGGAAAAAGTGTTTATACTTGTGTGTTCATGTGTTTTTATGTGCATGTACAATTTGATTATACGTTAACTACATTCAGTGAAGTTTCTGTAGATACACTAAACTAAAAGAATAAAAACAGCACTCAAATGTAAAATAATATAAGATTAAAACAAAAGTCAGCTGAAGAATATACCTCAATAGCAGAGGGTACTTACACAAATCACTATAAAACTTAGAGCAGGCAGCAAGCTGGGACAATGCCTACATGGGTTTCCCTTTTTTTCCTTTTTTTTCCCCAGTAGAAAATCCAGTAGAAAAGAGAAAAGGGATTATGGGGAAGAGGGGAAGGAGTTGGGGAACAGATTTCCACTAAAAAGGATGAAGATAACAAGGGGAAGGACAAAGTGGAAAAAAAAAAAAAGAAATTAAATTAAGCCCCAATGTGATAAAAGATGAAAAGTCACTGGAACAACTCATGCAGCCCACTTGACCCAATTTTAGTCCATTTTGTTCCAGTGGATTGTCAGAAAAAAACCAGGAAAGAGTGGGGAAGCAAGGTTAAGTAGGAGAGTGTTTTTGAAATTGGTTGTTCAAAGTCTGTTTGACAGAATTGTTTTAGAGCAAAACATTAAAATTTGCTTTCCTTAAAAGCTTCCCAGACCTGACTGCACTTTGGAATATTTGAAAGGAAGAGTTACTGAAGTGCTGTTTTCATTTTCTGGCAGTTCAAGAGTTACACAAGTTCTGCTCTGGAGGTATTATATTTGGCACAAGATAGAAAAATTGCTTTTTACAATCCTGTGTTGAGGTTCCAGAGAGTAGCATCTATAAGAGCGAGGTATATTACTAATAGTACCACTTCTGAGAGCTTTTATCAAATGAACAAGTCTCTGCTGGTTACCTTCCCCTACTACCTGTCCTACAAGAGAGCTAGGCTCCGGCTTAGCATTGCATCCAGGCATTTCAATTAAAGTTCACAAGACACTGATCTCATTTCCTCGAGGGCTACATTTTTCTTCATAAATTTGCAAAACCACCAAACACAATTTAAACCAGAACAAATCTCTCAAAAGCATCTCATATAGAAGACCTTCTAAAGAGGACTATAAAATATCAAAAGGTATTTAAATGGGACACTTGATTAAAAAAAAAAGTAACAGAAGAATTATGTAATCAACCATTTTAATCTTTTCATGTCTTGTCACAGAAAGACATCCATTCACCCTACATGAATAAATATTGACTAAGTATTGACTATATTATTTGTGGTTCAAATTTAATGGAGATCAATTTTATGACCTATGCTTAAACAAATGAAATGCTTGAGGAGGAATTTAATCTATAAATACTTGAAATAGTATTTTCATTTATCTAAATGTTTCTCCTCATACTCCAGAATCAGGATCTAGGTATTAAAATAGCAATAGTGCTTAAAAAAAAACCAAAAACAAAAAACAAAAAAGGCAAGCAACCCCTCCCAACACCCCTAAACTCTTTGACCATGTTATGTTTAACAATGACAACTGGGTTTTTGTTTGGTTGTTACAACCCCCTCCTCTTTGACCGCTATATAACACTTTTTCAAGATTACATTCTACTAGCAAAGTCAATTTAACTTGTACTTATCTCATTCCAACCTCATAGGAGGGAGATGAGCATTCATTAAAAAAAAAAAAAAGCTCACAAGGCTGCAGGGAATTTTTTTTGTTAGAGCCGCAAAAAAGTGAAAAATCCTAGAGTAACTCAAGCCACATTTAATTCGGTGGAGCGTTTAAAAACAAACAAACTGGTTTTACTTCTACTAACCCTCTGAGTCAAGTAGAGAGATATGCTTCTTCAAGTGAAGTAATTTTATGTTTAAAGATCATAACAAATGTTGTAACAGATAATTATCCTTTTGCTCATGAAAAATGATCCTTATTTAAAAAGAAAAATCTAATGTTTTGAAAATCCCTAACAATATTTTAATTAAGATTTTTCAGCATTTTTCTTGCTAAGTTATTGTCATTCTTCTACACTGCCAAAGCCACAAGACCAAGTTCCTTATTTCAAAATACAGTAGTCCATGCTTTTTATTGTATAGATCTCCGTGCTAAATCTATCAAGTCTCATTCACTATCTTCCGAGTTCATATATTCAGTCAGATTAATTTTCCATCTGTTTGACTCCAAGGGAAAGCATAGCACAGAGTACCTTCCTTTTCTGATGTCCTTTTCCAGCTGTGAAACTATTACCTACTCGAAAGGGATATATTTTCATTACAGTGACCTGAAGTATTGTTCCAGAAGCTCCATTATATCAAAGTTCTAAATAAAAGTAATTCCTTTTTATTTGGTTTCTATGTGGTACATTTGCTTTCCATTTATAGGGAATCCAAATTCTATACAGCAACTTGCAAGCAAAATTCATGCTATCACACACAAAACTCCCAACCAAACAACAAAACCCCCACCAAAACAAAACCCCCAAATCAAGACATAAGCCTATATTATATAATTCACCTTATTCCAATTCACTAACCCACTGCTCAGATTAGGAAGCTAGTACTAAATTTCTCACCTTGAATTGCTAGGAAGGCTTTCTGAGTCTCAAGACTACACTTACTCACAACCAATGAATTAGCTCTCATCTCCTCCTGAAGCCAAGTCACCAATTCAAGCACAAAACACACTCATAGCTTTCATAACCATCACCAGTCAACTTCTTTCATGCCTGATCTTATGAAACAGGAAGAACTTTCGCTAATAAGAGTAGGATACAAGCTTTTTAGTCCCTCTGGTCCTCCCATAGCAAGCCAGTTTGATGTAGTTGGTAACAGCAGACAAAGTCACAACTACATAGTTAAAACTCCTCTACTGCCCCTCCATTTGAGTGAGAATCTGTCCAACCTAGTAATTATCTCAGGAAGCTACTTGAATTCATCCCTCAGGACAATAGAGAACTCTGGTTTAAGACTTAAGTTTGGGGGTATTTATGCTTTAGGGTTTGTTTTGTTGGTTTGGGTTTTTGGTGGGGGTTTTTTGTTGTTGTTATTTGAAGAGGAAAAAAAATGGAAGCAGAATTTGGGCAAACTTAAAAGATACAGAGCTAGATCCACATCAGGATGGACATTAGACAGAAGGATTAATAGAAAAGCATTACCTGGATTAAAGAAAATACTAATACCAAGTGAAATATTTCACACGATTCTAGTGAAAAACTCATTTGTTTTTCCTGCTTCCAGTATCATTTTATTCTCCTCCAGATCCCTCATCCTCTCATTCTACCTTTGTAATCAGTTTAGGCACAATATAGCGGTGAGTACAGACTCAGTGAAGACAATGAGGCAGATCTTTAATTTGCTACAGACCACCAGCAACTACATTAGTTCTTGGCCCAGATCTTTTGTCTTTAGACACATTCTCACGGATAGGAGAGCCAGAGGGAGGGTTTGTAACTATTATATGTTGGCTGTAACTGGTTTTATTGCTGTTTCTTTTTTACTACTGTTAGAATAAAGTATATGTGAGTAATCAAAAACATTTGGTTTCTATTGCAGTTCTCCCTGTATGTAACCTTGTGCTTTTCTGACTTACAGGATTGTGTATCAGAAGAGATTGGAAGAAATACAAAAACCATTTATTTACTGAAATGGATCATAGCCTGCTGGAATTTTACGTGATATTGCTGAGACTTCCTTCTTTATGATCTTCTGCATTTTGGAAGGAAAGCAACCAAGAGGACGTGACTACAACAACCTGGAGCTTAGTAGGTAGGCTACACAGCCCAGGTTAGTAAGTCTTCTGTCCTCATCCCCTCCCATTTATTTTCCTTTTTCCTCACTGCTTAGAGCAACAACTTTCAAACAGTGCACAGAGCAGGCAGAAGGTGGAAGTCATGTGCTTGAATACTCTGAGGTTGATAAAGGTACCAAGTCCTGTGTCTCTAGTTTTACAAACAAGACTTCTAGCCATTTGAGACATGAACAACACACCTGCAGCACACCTCTCAGTAAGGACCACCAACTTAAAAGGTTTAAATAACACTCCTGACCAAAAAATATAAAGAACATGTGGTGGTTTTCTTCCCAGATTAAACACACAGGTAGATAATTCTCTTCATCAACTCCCAGCTACAACACAAGTGATAAGAGGAGGCAGAAGAATCTCATATTCCTACATTTTTCTTTCCCATCCTAATTCTCAACACTCCCCACGCTACTTCTTGCTCCCTTTCCCATCCTTCAGCCAAGAGCCACTGAACAGGCAACATTAACATTTAACACTACGAAGAAGGCTTCAAATTCACAGTTTAGCGAAGCTCACGCAGAGTGACAAAAAGCCTCATGCTCCTAAATATACTGTATCAGGCCACTAACAAAGTCAGGTAGTTAATGAGTCTACCTCAGTTTCACATTTGGACTATTAACTCCACAACCACTGGCCTAGAAGGCTTTGTTTTCCTTGGCAAAGCTGAAACTCTGGAGATGTGAATTTGTCATACACTTAAGATAAAGGCACCATGGCCTTTCACAACCCTTATGAAAAAAAACAAATATTTTCAGATCTTCCCTGGCAAACCTTACTGACCGCTAAGTCAACCCATGCAATAACCCATATTTATTTATTTATCATTTTTTGCAATTCAGCCTCTTGATGAAGGGTACTCAGTAAAGCAAAGCATCAGTGTCTAGAGGTTAGTAAAGTGTGTGGAACCACCCTCTCCAAATCCTTGCTCACTAACATGCTTTCTTCTACCACTTGTTTCCTTTATTTCTCCTACCTTTCTTCTAATAAACTTTTTATAGCTACGTTTGGCTGTTGCCTGCCAAGCTGCAGACCCAACAGACTGCAGCAACACATCTCTGCTTCTCATCTACAGTAGACAGAGCAGAGCAAGCTGCCTGCCCCACACCCTCACAAACTCAGCCCACCACCCAGGCAGCCTCTCCCAGTGTTAGAGAGGCAGGAAGAACATATAACAAAGGAATTTCTTGCACTTAATATACTTGTATAGGCATAGGATTTGAGGTTGAAACATTTAAAGACTCACCTGAGACTTTGATCCAAATTCATACCACCAGAGTGGGATGTAAGAAAGGCATCAATGCCTTCTACCTTCAAAGTTAAAAACATTCCCTCAAAAAAACTGACCAAGAATATCACACTTTCATTTCCCTTTTCAGAGTGAGAGGATCCTGAGTTCCTCCTCTGGAGTCAGAGCAGCATGCACAGCAGCACACCTCCCTAGCCCTACACCAGGAAAAAATCAGAAACCTTCAGCCACCCTGGCCTCAAGCTCCAAATACTCAAGTTCCTCTTCCTCACCAATCTTCTGGCTGCAGCATAGGATGCCACCATCAGATTTGTTTCTTCTACCAAGAGAAACTCCAGGACACAATCCTTCCTCTCCTAAACTTCCCCTCTATTTTAACCATCGTGCTTAAGTGAGGGATATGTCCTCTCCAGCTGCACCTGTTGGCAATCACTGTGCTAGCAGGAGCAGTGATGAAAGCCACCTGAGCACACTGGCTCTGAGATGTCCTCTGCTTTTGCAGGGGCTATGCCTCTTTCTCCCTTGCACATTGTTAGTCTAAAATTGTCTAGAAGACAAAAAAAATGCATAAATCACAATGAGAACTATATGAAATGGGAGGAACATGGAAATCCAGAAACTAAGAATTGGTATGTGTGGCCATAAAATAGAAAGGGAAAAACCTGCTTCACATTTGTTTCTCCACACTTTCAGAGTGGCTATTTAGCTAAGAGCATTATCTGGTTTCTCAGAGATTAAGCTCTCCTCAGCTGCAGCTGCTATTGCAACCATAGCAATGTTCAGAAAGAAAACAAAAAAATTAAGTTTCATTTACTGGATTTCCAAATCCTTTACAAACAAACTTTAAGAATAAGCTATTAATTTCATTTTTCTGTATCTCCTACTAAGAAAGAAACAAAATATACCTGCTTGTCTCCTGTTCCTTTTGGAATACAGGCATGTGTTATCTTGCAACAACCAGTTGAAAAATAGGAAGAAGGATGTCTCCTCTCTAGTCTGCTCTAAATTAACTCCTCCTTTTCTTCCACTCTGAACCTCTACAAAAGGCCAGCATCAGTTTTCATCATTTTTAATGCAACTACACTGTGTTGCAGTGTATTTAATTTAATTATTTATTGCTGCTATTTGTGTCTTCGTGGGAAGACTGAGGGAAAGAGGATTTTTCTAGTCTCGCAGCTGGATGCATCCAACATTTCAACTAGTTTAACGAACTCAGTTGAAAAAAACCCCACCAACTGGCACTGCAAAAGTTTTCCACATGCTGCAGGATTGACCCAGTACTATTAGCTTTTTGTATTCCAGTGATAGTTATATTTATAATGCCTATCAAACACTTTTTTTTTTTTTGCAAAAAGTTAATATGGAAAAGAGGACAAAAGAATCACTTTTTATTTCAGAAAAAACCACTGTAAGTCAAAGTCCAGAGCTTGTCACTGTTTAGTGAAGAAGAGTGACATGACACTCTATTCCCAGCACATTTGCTGTCAAGATTACACATACCATATCTAGAACGTAGCTGGCAGGTGGCGTGCTGTGCAGATAACAGTATGAGTTGTATCTGTAATTAAAGATGGAAATGCATGATGGTCAAGAATAATAGTCTGTGTTTTGCCTCATGCTGACAGAAAAGGCATATGGTACCCTTGCTATTTACTGAAAAGCATCTCTCACATTTGTTCATTCATTTACAAAATTGGAAAGATATTTTTTAAAATCTTAAAAAGTATACTTAAATGTTCTGAGAAAAAACAATACTCAGAGATTGTTCCCACAATTCTGAAGCCATGCTTTTCCATCTGTGTAAGCAGATGGATGTTAGACCTCTATTACAACCCTTAGTGGAATCCAGTTAATCAAGGACAGGTCAACTCCTGGGATACACATCATTTTGCTTTAAAGTACCTGAGAAGGAAAAGACTATTCATGCTTTTCATGTTTATAACATGAGCAATCTTAGTCATTAATTTGTAAAATCAGAATAAACATTTTTAAATGACCACACTGATTTTTGTCTGGATTTTACACTTAGTCCAAAAGACTTTCATCCAAAATTTGGAAAACCCTTCCAATTTTAGAGAAGGCTAGGTTTGGAAAAGTGGCTCATGAAATGCACATATGATTAAAATGTGAAAATTGGTTAATTTGGGATACAGGATTTTCTTTATGTGCACCTTCTGCCCAGGAGCAACCACTGAAATGGAATTCATTATTAAAACAGTGACAGATCTAGGTCAGAAATGCAGAGAAGGCATAGTTATCTAAGAGGACATAGGAACTCACATAACCATATATCAATTAGAAGGAATTGTTAAAACTGTCCCTTGGTGCACCACATTGCTTTAGGGCTTTCAGAAAAACTTGCTGCTGCTCAGGACAGCTTGGAGGCACTTTATAACTCAGGACACTGAAGTAACTGCCCAGAAGATGCCTCATAGAGTGGCTGTTCCATTGCCTAAAAACAGTGTAATGCAAAGGAGAAGGGCATGAAGATACAAATTTATTAACTTTAGACACTTTTTTGAGTATAGTGAAGAATTAGCCCCCGATATTCTGCATGACAAAACAATAACTGCCATAAAGGCGTATTTTCAATTAATGGAAAAGTTTACATCTACAATGTCAAATTCTAAGAATTATCATTTAGGGACAAAATTCAAAGCCCCTGACACTTCCATTTCATGCACTTCATTTGCATGAGCATGTTAAGTGGAAGAAGGAAGAGCTAGGCAGCTACAGGTGGGTCAGCCTTCCCTCAATTCCTGGGAAAGTGATGAAGCAACTAATCCTCCTAGAAGGCATTTCCAAACACAAGAAGGACAAGGAGGTGATTGGGAGTAGTCAGCACGGATTTACAAAAGGGATTTACTTAGGGGTGGCAGGGGAAGTCTTCCATGTTTCTGGAGTTACTCAGGATTTTAAAAAATAAGATACACATAGAAGTTCTTTCTATGAAAGGAATCAGCATTTACATGCACAAACACACAAAACTGTGAGAACTTGCAGCACTGAATTCTCACAGGGTATTACCAACTTGCAGTCTCTGATAGTGCACTTTAAAACAGGCAAATTTCAAATACCAGACAAACTGATATTATTCTTTATAACCAAAAGGGTAGCTGCAAAAGACAAGCGTAATTTCTCCCGGTGCTTTTATAAAGTTGTCCAAAAGCATCACATAAGAAAACCAATGTCTTTTCTTTTTGAAGAAAAATAAATTAATAACTGCACAAACCCAAAATGGATGGCATAAATTTTAATTAATTAAAATAAATATAAGAGCATAATAACCATGGGACAATCACTCTGTTCAATCAATTTTTTTCTACTGCAAATAGCATAACCACAAGCTTTTCAGTTTAATGCAGTGTACTCTGCTAGAAACTTGAGAAAAAACTGAAAATAACAGTGCTGATGTCTCCTATGTCCAATTATTTGGCTGTTAATTTCTCTGTTAATGGTGAAAAACATTTTTTCCAGGTTTATCAGGTACTACAGCATCTCCTCAATTCAGTGTAATAATACAGACCAACGGTACTACACACATTCATCAAAGTAAATACAGGTGACCTAAGTATGTAAGGCCATCTGCCTGCTGCAAGTTTCCACTGTGCTGTGGTCAAGACGGCCACCTGACAGTAAATCTTTAGCACATTACTTATTCCCGGTATTGACAAGACATTTCCTGCTGAGAATAGCTGAACGTTTGTGCATTAGTCCACTCTGTCCCTTATCATCACTACCAGATTTCCAAGTCCCTTACATGGGTAAAGGCAAATGTTGCAGACTGAGTAAATGGAGAGACGAACTCTATTTCTGGTGAAGCTCTCCAAAAATAAACACACTCACAGCAAAGGCAGAAATGTTTTTATTCTCAAAGAAATAACAACAAGAAGTCAAGATGTTTTCTACCAGATTGCGAATATAAGTCATGAAAGCAACATACTCTGGGCAAAATTTCTCTCTGACTTGTGAGATTTCTCCAGGAGCCCACCACATACTGACAGCACTCTTACTTCCTCTGCTCCCACTGAGAAAAGCCTCAAAGGTTGTCTCAGATTTCTGTAACTTGCAGTTAAGAGTTTGGACATTGTCAGCACTAGTCTCGCAGGACATTATGAATTGAAAGTAAAAACTATAAAATCTTCTTCTCCACATTGAATGGATTCTACACGTATCATCCTCTGGGTGACTCCAGACAGTTCACAGAACTGTTTACATAAGTCTCAGCTGAAAACCCAGTGGACAAAAAGGGCAAAAAACCCCACATCTGGGGAAAGGCATGAATTAGCAAAAAGTTCCAAAAAAGAGCAAGAGCAAAATTGTAATGTAGGATATTGTGCAGTTAAGAGATAACAGGTCAAAAGAGAGGAGATGTGAAATACATTTACATAGAGTTAATTTGGTGCCTTCCTTCCTTTATGATACATATTTTTGTTTGTTGTCCTTGTCATATCAAATTTAGTTTACCTGTACCAATACCTGAAATTCTATGTGTCATTTTCTCAATGTTTCTTTTCCATCAATGCTTCATCAGCACAGTTAAATCTACTACTGTGCAAAACTCAAAGCACTCATTTTTCTCATCATAGAAGCATCCAGAGCTTCAGTGAAGTTCCTATCTACTCTCCAGACTGCCAGCTTGCCACAAGAATCAGATTCTTGCCAATGCGCAGGTCCTGACAGAAATTTTTTATGAATAAAACAGAAACAAAATTTTTCATGAATAAAAATAAAAAGGTGAAGGTGATTACCTTCACCTTTTTACACCAGCAGTAGTCTCTCAATTACACTTAAAAGATCAAGCTTCTAACCTCAGCCCTCATGCTGAGAAGATGACTCCTCTGCGCTATGCGTTGCTGCAATAAATGTAAATATTTGTCCATTGTTACACCACAAAGACAATCTGTCTCCCTCCTTCTGCTCTGTTTATTCTGTAGTGACATACTGTACTAGTAATGCTGTTATTCATTCTCCCATTTATCCTCCAAAGCCACTAGCAAGGATTAATTACCAAGGATGAATTGCACTGAGGTTGAGAAGTATGTAAGCTACACAGTTTATAGTCTAGAAGTGGACTAGAGAAAATATTACTGAGAGAAATTAAATTTCACTGAAACAGGTCAGTTATCAGAGGTATCAGTTGGTCCTTTAAACAAGAAACCTGCTAATCGTAATGACTGACAGTGTTGTTATTAATTTTGATGTATGCACACCTACTGTATGCTGACACATTTTCCTTCTATTCATTCATTTTTTCAACTTCAATTCTGGTCCACCACAAGGACAGTGCCCTCAGGCATATCACATGTAAAGGCTGACACCAGACACTATGCATCTAAATTTTTTCTCGCTGAATTAAAAGCATTGGAGTCCCTAAGGCCGTTAAGTCCATAGCTGGTACTGTCCTCTACATACAGGTCTCCCTGCTGTCCTGCCAACGTGGTTTACACATTGTGATCTGGAAGATGTCAGTCATGTGAAATGGCAAACCTCTTCTAATACAAACCATCCATGGCATATCAGTCCTTTCACGTTTATTTTAGGCAACTTTGCCACCACTCACATGCTCCAGTCTATTTACTGTTTGTGAATTCAAAGGAGCTAGTAATTGCTGAAATGAGTGAGACTACCACATGACGCTCTGCAAGACCACACTGGGTGTCAATGTTGACAAATGCGCTGTTGGTTCAAAAATGAGTTAAAATATATATTTCCAATACAGCCAAATTTAAAGCATACTGTAAATGTTCCTCCAACTTCAACGTATTTCATAATGCCGGCTGAGTACTTCCCAGCTGTGTCCTTGAAGCTCCGATTTTTACACTCTATGTTGACTAAATTCTGCCTAAGGAATGACTGAATCAGGGCTATATTAAGGATGAGCACAATCAGTGCCAAACAGTTAAAAGAGCCAAACAGTCCCCAAAGAGGTAAAACATCTCAGAATACCAATAGCAATTACAGCACTATCAGATAATTTGGAAAAGGGGCCACTGGTTCTGCTGGGGGCTGGAAACTGTTGTGTCCTTTTTCTTCTTAACTTCATACTCCATAGCAGAATCAGATTGGTGGTCTCCAGTGCATTTTACCTGTGACAAAAACCACATGGCAAAGATGATCTTCTTATCTTAGCTAACTAAGATGATGGGACCTCAGCGGTCTCCTGGCACCTGAGGATTCCCAGCACCCCTATGCACAGATCTCTTCACCATTTTGCTGGAGGGAGAAGTGTCCCCAGAGAGAAGACAGAGAAGACATGCTGCCTGCTTCCTGCTGTTCCACCTGCCCACCTTGGAACACCTTGGAAGAGGGCAAATCCCAGAGGACAGAGCTTAGGACTCTGCTCACAGACACTGCAACTGCAGTGCCCCCCTGTTGTGGTATCCCAGGCACATTTAGAACAGCAATACAACCCTCATACCAAATTACTGCTCATCCGTGAGCTGCAGGATGCTGTCCTAATGAATCATTATTTATTAATTTTATAGCACAATACAAAAAGCCCTCAGCTTCCTTCCCTCAGAAATCAATAACATAAATATGCAGCCTTTACTGGCAGGAGCTGATCCCTACTGAATTCATGATCAGCATGAGAAAAAGCAATAAGAAGTATTTTTGTTTTATACCAAAAAAGTCCCCAGCAGGAAGGATAAAGAGGGCAAAGATATCAATTCTGATAAAAGAATGTAGATGACATTAAAACTTCATATAACTTTAATTAACTAGATGCCTTATTATTTATTTTAAAAATAAAATGCATATATATCGATTTGCTCTTTGAGGTAGATGTTATACAAACAAGATAGCACAAAAAGGCGGGGATGATGGCCCATTACACACATAGAAAAAAAATTGCATAACTCAACTATGACTCATTACAATACTGGTTTGGCATTGAAATTGAAGACACCTTATTTCTGTTTCATTGCTAATCTACAGAATGTTCAGTGATTTTCCAAGCAACACTGGGATTTAGTCATTTTTGTGAGTTGAAAACATCAAGGCATAAAATAGAATTTCAAAAGAACTAACAGAAACATTTTAATAAGAAGAAAAAATGAACAAATACACCAAAGAAGTCACAAACAACTCAACAACTAAGTTTTCCTTATTAGAAATGTTTCGGGTTTTTTTAAATTTCTGTTAAAAGCTGAGCGTTCTTAGTACTTATGTGCACTAGCAACCTAGAAAATCTACACTGAAAAAGCAAGGGTTCAATGAAAAAAACCCAACCCAAAAATACAGCAGTATTCTCCTGGTGAGCTTTTCAGATTGTTGCTTTCATGTGCTCATGGTGTCCATTCCTCCTAACACCTTGGTTCCCAATGTTTCTCATCACTGTGAATAGGATCCCAAAGAGACCTTAAACTGTAATTTTGACTTAACATCCCAGTTTAAAATTCCCTCATCTGCCTGTAGAAAACCACCATTTTCCTGCACTTGTTTGCATTCTCAAGCAGCATTTGTTTACATCTTTTTTTAGCTACAAATTTTCTATGACACAGACTTCGGGTGGCATTAAAGTAGATAAGCATGAAGTAGTTGAACTATGAACTTAATTTGTCATAAATCAAAATCTCTGATTGTGCTTCTTTGCTTTAGTGGCAAAGGCAGTTTTAGCCATGAAAGAAATTCGGGGGGGGGACTTTAAAGAATCAGACATAAGTCTAAGACATATTGACAGACTTCATACACATTCAGCAAATCCCATTGATTACAATCGGGCATTACTCACATTGCATAGAGGTCAGCACCTGTGTATGGCTTTGCCAGTTGGGGACTTCCTAGTTGTCAATGTTAAAATTATTAATACTGACTAGGTTTTGATCTAGTCATTAATCCTTGTGCAAACTGAGGGGGTTTTGTCCCAGATCATGAGTTTATATACAGAAATATTTGATGAACTTAACAAATGACTAATAGATCCACTGAACACAAATATTTATCTTCAAGGATTTAGTCTTCAAGCCATGTTTCGAATTTGTGATCAGGCTCATCTCCAAAAGGAGGACAGCTTTGGGATTAGGATTTCTGTTCCCAGAAATCTAGCTAAGTGTCCTGATCAAAACTTCTAAGCGTTGTCTCTGCTCCATGATAAGATGAATGCAAGTATTCTAGGAATAATATTGTTCAGAGATTGACTGAACCTATTTTTTCTGAGCATGTGAACTCTCAGGACTCAAAAATTCATGGAAAACATATATAAATGCCATGTAATCATAACCAAAAGTTTTAAAGAAAAAATGGACGAAACAAACACAAAGTAAAAAAAAAAAAAAAAAAAAAAAAGAAAATTTGGGGTTGTTTACATTCTATTTATAAAGCTTACAAATGAACACTGAAGATCTTTTCCTAGGTACATTGAACTATTAGTTCCACAAATAAAGTCACTTTGTATGACCTTCATTTGGATTGCATGACCTCACTTCCATACATTTCCCTTCTCTAAGCTTACCTGCTGCTACAAAATAGAAAATACCATCCCATCACCAGTCTAATAACAATTATGATTAATGTAATTAAAATCAGAATTATTCCAGAAACTTCAGAAGTCATCTGCTTTATTTTCTTCTGTTGGTATGTTTCAATCATTTATTTTTACATCCACTTTAATAATTATTTTATTATTTCATATTAATTTGCTTTCAATAAATTAAATTCAACACACCAAGGCACCTCAAAACAAATTAGCTCTTAGCTGCATCAGGCTTGAAAGATCCAAAACAAGATATTGTTTTTCCCTTGGTGGCCTCCATAAATATACATTAGACATACTGTGAAAGGGCTGGAGCTGACAGCTCCAAAGTTCGCTTTCTATAACCAGAAATCTTGTACCACAAATATCTGTTTTGTTTTGTTTTCTGGTTCCGCCCCTCCCATCTCCTGAAGATATTTAGAAGACTTGGCTCTAAAATCTTTCAGGAATAAGAAATTTTTAATCCAATCTGCAATTATGTACCATGTAAATTCTATTAGTATGTTCTGTATGTTTTCAGATTACATGAATAACTATTACACTTCCTTATCTTTTTAAATTACATATACGCTCCAGAAAGATTTCAAGGTTTAAATTTAAGGAGGGAATAAAAAAGAACTTCACAAGTGAAGTTCCCACAAAAGCAAATATCAGAGGCAGCAAACACATAATTTGACTATAGATCAATTTTACCATACTTTTTCTTCCCTTGTCCTCAAGTCCCTGGTTAAAATATGCAAATATTATTTACAGCAAGGAAAACTACATGGCTTTTCCTTCACAAGGGAGTCCTAATGACAAAGTTACTTAGGATTTTGTTTGCTTGCTCTTTCTCTGGCACCGTCGGTCTCACATTGTTGGCTGCCTAATGTCACAGTTCAGTTCAAGTCATGACCACACAAGCCTCAGGCTCACGTGCAAAATATGGTAAGCACTGAAAGCCCTTTCCTTAGAGCTGTGAGTCACATTTTTAAACAGCCCCAGATTCAGAAAGGCAGGAGGAAAAAAAAAAAGGAAAAAGAAAATAGAAAAAGGTTTTCTATTTCTTAGGGAAGTCTATTAGCCAGTACATTAACAAGAGTTATCTACCCCTCCCCTTCCAGTGCTAAAATAAAAATTGAATCTGTGTTCACCTTAAAGAGAGAATTTTAATCAGCATGCAGGTTCCTGACACAGGGAGGCAAAAGTCATGAAAGTAAAGGAGAGGTACAACTTCAGGCATACCTCTTCCTTCAGCATTTCCAATTCTTCTGCTTTTAGGACAGATCTACATTTGCATTTCAGTTCAGATCTGATGTTGCTTTTCAAGTGAACCCCAGGATTGCGCCACTTATATTGTGGCATGGTCTTGGAGCACACAAATTTACTCACTCTCAGATTGAGCTACAGTGAAAGATGTCCCACCAATAATGATTGGTTGCTCCATGAAGTCAAGTCTAGAGCCAATCCAAAATAAAAGTCCTGAAAACACAGAATGCTGAGTCCAAGGTCTCAGCACCAGCTGTTTTGCTTTCTAGTCCCATCCGCCTTGGCCAGCCCTACCTGCCAATGCAGGCATTGGCTGAGATATCCCCTTGCCATTTCCATCCTCACTTGTTATTCACGTGCCCCTTCTCCTGTGCTTAACCTTCTCCATCTCTTCTTGCATGGAACCCATCAGCTTTGTGAACTCGATTTTCAGGGTGACAATTAGCATGCCAGCATGGCAGTGGCATGCCTGAAGTCACCCTTCAGAGGAACAGTGGATCAAGGATTAATTGTTTCAGAGTATCAGTCACACAATACTATACATATCACAAACAATCCACTGCTTACTTATGCAAATTTATTCATTAGTGTAAAACAGGTGTAAACTAGAGCTGATTTTTAGGACTGTTCTCAGTAGAAAAGCTACTATCAAGATGAAATATTATTATATCACCTTAGCTTTCTGTACCTAAGTTAATCACATATAATTTAACTATCCCTTATGCACTTCTGTCTCACAATTAATGTTTGTAAGGTGCCTTAAACTTTTCCAGTAAAGGTGCTATTAAATTATTATTACTATTTGATTTTGAATTTAATAACTTCTTCTGTTTGACATACTGTGGGTTCACCTCCTTTTCTCCCTTCTGGCACCTCAAGTCATAGTAGAAATGCATTACAGCGCTACAGTCCCAAGAGGAAAGCAAGCGGTGCTGGTGTTCACAAGTCCTGTTGCCAACATTAAAGACTGGACTCCTCCCAGAACGGCTATTCATTCTTAGATCACTGAGAGAAACAATGCTGGTGTCACAAGACTCTTCTGTCCACCTGGATGCAATCAGGATTAAAATACTGGTATTTGAATAAAGGTCCTCCCAAGTGAATTACCAATGACAAATCTGATAGAGGCTACAGGCTACTTTTTTAGGTAAAACTCCTTCCTACAATTTGCTGGTTATATATATCTATATAAACATATTAAAAGTATGGCAAAGCTACATCATTGACAGTCTTGCCATCATCAGATAATCCCTTTCTTCACTTACTTTGAGGGATGATCTATTAAGTTCTGGAAGAAAAATGTGCTACTTGGCATCTAGGCAGAGAAGTATCTGACAAATACGCAAAACATGACCTTATGGCTCCAAAGAGCTCTTGAGATAATTGATCTACAAACACACACATTATCAGACAGCAAAGCAAATTATAACCAGCCACTAAAGGCACCAGTGGCTCAATAAATGATTTCCTGACATTTCAGTATATTACAGAGGCAGCATATCTTTCCTTTGGGGTTCACACCACAGCAGGTCTATTTTCTTTGTAAAGTCTAGATGGAGATGCACAGAAAGAAAAAAAGAATCTAAACAAAGCCATAAATATAATGGCAGGTTTGACTTTTGAAAATTAAAATGTCTGGCTAGGCTATTTGCTCAAAATCTAGACTATGGCAACAGTTTTCTGCAGGTTTTCCCATCTGGTACTTATGTGATTGTGTGGTACAGTACTGTATATATTTTCCCAGAATAATAGGAAATAAAAAGCCCTACATTTAAACTGACAGGATATGATTTTTCTCTCTTTGACATCTATACATACAACAGCAGCAGAAGAAACCTCTGACTGTTCAGATTGTTATTCTTCCTCCCTCTCCAAATAAGTACAAAAGCTCCCAAAATCCACTTCCAGGCAATTGAATGGCTCAGAGCACCAACAATTCTGCATGTACATTTTGACACCCCCCCCCCCAGTCATCGACTCAAATTTATGCCAAGTTAATAGTAACTAGAAAATCCAACAGCAGTGCATGGCTATATACAAAAAACTAATGATTTCAGGAGAAGTCCTAATGGATAGCTGTCTATATAATCACAACTGTTACTTTTGCTGGCAATTTCCAAACAGGTAAGAATGAATGGGCCACAGAAACCGAACTATTTTCTTACTTGTAGAGACACTGATGAACCAGTATACAGATGTTTGAATAGCTACTACAGCAACACTAAATACTTACACATCTCTTTATGTCAAAGCAGTCAGAGTGGCATAATTCTGTTTTCTAGCCTGTGGAATTTCAGGAATTAATCTGAAAACAAAATTTTGATTTATTTTGGATTTATCAGTAAAAATTGTTTCTGTGACTATGACAGCACCTTAAGCTTTCCAGATGTCTCCTAAGAAGACAAGACAACAGGATGTTTAGAATAATCCACTAAAATTTGCTCACACAAAATTAAATTAAGGATCTCATCTCCAGGCTTTGGCATACTTTTTTACCAGATGGACTGAGAATAGTTTCTTAAGACCCGGATTGAAAGCCACAAGTCACAGTGGCTAGTCAAGATTGGAAAGCCCTTCATATAAAGAACCTGGAACAAAATTGTGCCTGTGCACATTTCCAATCTGTGACTTTCAGCCTATGTTTCACTGTCACACAGTTGTCAGAGGAAAAACAGTTACTGCCATCAGCACAGTGGGGCAGATCCTGTCTTTCGTCTGTGTATCAGCTTGGAAACCTCTACTGGGACCAATGAAACTATGTCTGTCTAAAACAGCTACAATTAATTATGCATGCTTACCTAAGGCAAAATAGTGCTAACAAAATTCTACAGAAATACCTGGGTTCTGATCTGAGCGAATGAGATGTCTCTCTCTGCATGTATATTCTTCCATCCAAGGGATGCATTTAAAATCCTTCCATCCACAAAAGAAAAAAAAAAACCAACAGGTAAAGCTGATGGTAAGAGCAGGAAGTGGAACCAAAACAGAGGGAACCTGTCACATTCTTACCAGCCACTTTGGGAAAGTTGCTCTTTGGACTCAGGGATACCATTTTTTAACTGATTTCCTTCCTCACTCAGATTTGCTTTAATTTCTCTTTTTCATCAACTTCTATTCCACCTAAAAAGTTGCACACACATAATGTAATCCTAAGTAAGTAAAAGTAGCATAACAATAAAAGCATACATGGAAGACTCATATTTATTAAATATTTATAAAAAGGAAAATAATAGAAATGTGGCAGAACCCATCTCAGTGTTTTGACACTATGATATGGCATTCATTCCTTGTCTTGCCTTTTGTTGCTCATTTTCTATGTCTTTGGAAATTAATTTTTTAAGCAAAGTTGAGTCACTGACTTTTATCTCATCTCTGGTTCTGAATAAAAGCAGGAAGAAAATGGCTTGTGATGTAAAAACCACTTTTTTAAAAGACCATTCCAAAATAATCCTTGGTGACAACTGGATGCCACATATGGACATGTCTTCATAAACAGATCATAAAGAGGTGGCTCCTAGAATAAGATTTCTGACCTTGAGTGTCAGGAAAGGCAAAGCTTCTTCTGAAAGCAGGGAATTAATATAGCTGTATTACATTGCCAAGAACTCAGCTAGGCAGCAGATATCATTTTGTATGAGTTTCTATGGATTCCTTTTACAGAAAGCTGGCAGGATGGGTCAGGGGAGGGGAAAAGCAAGATTAAAATCTATTAACCTGGATTTATGCTTGCAGTGGGGTTGCAGAACTGCCAGTTCATTAGCAAAAGGCGTACTTTTCTTCAAACACACTATGGTTGGCATTTTTTGCCGTTGCTAGTATAGTAAAGTCAACGTATCTTTTTTAAATTGAGCTGAATTCTCTTCTTGTTAGTAACAGAATGATTTAGTAAGGTCTGAGTCGTTGTATTGAAAGATTCAGAAATTTGTGTTTGCAGTACATTTCTAAGAATAATTTGGATAAAGATCAATGATCATGCATTAATCTTTTCTGTCTTTGGCACTATGGATATTTCTATTTCATTTCAGAAATCACTTCGACTGATAAGTAGTCAAAATATTAGCTTATATGAACATGGTATAAGGACAATAATCTACAACTAATATGTAGGCAAAGAATCTATTCACTCTGAAGACAGCAAAACTGCATACAGAAGTGGGTAAAGGAAACATGCTGAAATGGCACACTTACTTCAGAAAAAGAAATAATTAGAAACAAAAAAATAGAGTGTCTCCCCTTTGCAGTACTGCACCAGATGTGGGTACAACTCAACTGAAACAAGATTCCTGTGTTTTCTCTCTCTACAACTTATCTTCAGTACTGTTGATCAGCATATGCTTGGTATCGGCAAACCTGGAACAGCTTCCACACCACCTTCAGTAGCAACACTCCTTGCCCTAAGCAAAATGCAACATTTTAATCAAGTCCTTGAAATGAGATGGAAACATAATGCAGCCTTCTGAAACAAATGCTTTGGCACAACTGAATATCTATGGTCAGGGCAGCAAACTCTTATCACTGCTATCCAAACAGCACTTACAACAAATGCTAGTACAATTTGTCTGCTGAAACAAACGGAGGGAAAAAGCCACGGAAATCTGTGAAGATGCTCACCTTCTTCATACCTCTGGGGAATTTTGCATCGCATTTACTCTAGAATGTAAATTTTTCTATGCACTCACCCAAAAGAAAGCATAGTTTTAAATCCATGGATAGCTAGTTGAATAAGTATGTCTCAGAAATCCACCTATAGATGTGCTGTGTGTTTAATATGCGCATCCATTTCTTGAAATGAAGGATCTAGTCACTACCGGTTTTCTTCCAGCTAAAGTTTAAATCAATATTCATTGTAAAACTAATAAATTTCTGTTTATCTTCTTCCAATCTGCCAATTTTGAGCAGTAATGAAAACAAAGCTATAAGCTGAAAATAAGGCTCTAAGACACTGAAAGCCATTCCTTCTAATGAAGAGCAGAACATGCTTCTCTAAGTCATTATTTTCCTCAAGAGGACAGACTTCCTCATGCAGCACAGCACCTCTATTCAAAGCATCACAAGGTGGAAAAGCACGCCGGATGCTTCATAATAGCAATATTTCCATAGGAAGTAGCAGGGAAGGTTAAAATAATAGTTTAGGTAGGGGTGTTGTTTTGTTTTGCTTTTTTGTCAATTACTAGAAAACTTTATAGCTTGAAATTACTTTCTTTTGTTGGTGTCTTGGAGCCTAATACATTTATCATTCCACACAGAGAAGCATAGCATGTAGAAGTATAGCTATATATAAAAACCAATGCATGACAGGAAGGTAGCTTACTTTGTCCTTGTTCAAATACATGTATGTTCTTCCAACCTAATTGCATACTTTCCATATTCAAGCATATTTGATACTTTTTAAAGCACTATGTATATTAAGTTGTTCATCATACTTTTTCCACAGAGAAACAGTGACTGTGAAGAGCACATAATATTGCTGGCTTGAGTTTGAAATGGTATTGTCCTAAGGAGGTGTCAGGAAAAACCTGTCTCTTCCTCTAACCTGCTGCTTGATGTTGAGAATTAGGAAGCACAAAAACCCAGCTAAAGTAATGAGAGGTAGCTACCCAGAAGGCCTGAAAATTACACTCTTGGTACATTATATGTTTAACAATTTATACACATATTAGTAGTCATTTATTTTATATACACACTCAAATACCAAAATACATGCCTCAAAATAATTTTCAGCTAATATCTGTAAGAAGTCTGAGTGTAGTCAAGCAAATAGTGTTACAAATTGTACAAATGTTCTTAAAACTCTGCCTGTAAATATTTAAGGGTGTGCTTTTAAACTGTTGGTTTTGCACTAATCTTATGAAATTATTGTTTAAATAAAGCTGGCTGCAAGTAGTAATTCAACCAACAGCCTAAATAGATGCAAACCCAAAATGCAAATTAGTGTCAAAAAAAGAAAAAACAAACATTTTCTGTTTTCTTCTATCTTTTAAGATGGTAATTAAATTCCTGTTAGAACAGACAAGAGAGACACAGGAAAAAAGGATATACCGAATACAACTATGAATTTTAAATAATATAGCTTCCTGATCCCCTCATGAAAATCTTTTGATAGCCTTTAGAATATACATATTTTTAAAATCAAACTATAAACCTTCCAATATTTGACTGACAACCCACTTGATCCACTGGATGTAGTTGCTAGGATACCATGAAAGCTCCTTTCTTCTCTCCCAGCAGTCGGCATACACTGCCACACATATTCTTCTTTAATCGTGTTGTAACTTTTATCTGACCTTTCACTTATTACAGTTTAGTAAAAAAGAAATGTTTGTTCATGAACAAATCTATGTATTTGATGATCTATATTCAGGTCACAAGCTGAACAGGTAAATCTATGTGATGAAATTTCATGCCAAACTGTACAAGAGAGGGCAGGATCACACTCTATAAGGAATTCATTTTTCTTTTCAAGAGTTTGCATGGAAGACAGAAATGATGATCCTTGATTTCAAAATGTATGTCAATAATATCCAACAGTTTTCTATAAATATTCAAACGTTGAGGGAAAAGAACGAGACAAAAAAAAAGTCTGCCATGAAACTGCAATAATAGCAATAGCCATGTGGATATAAATTAAATAAAGTTGCTCAAGACTATCTGGAGAAGCGTTACATTTTAAACACAAATTTAATTATCACCTAAGAAGCAGAGCACACCCCTCATAGTTTTCTAAGAACTAATATCAGAGTTCCAGCAACAAGAAAGAGAGAACAGAGATGGGAAGAAAAAATTTTAACTAATAAAATTAATAATTCTTTGAAATGAATGTCACTACTGTGTTTCTTTACTGCTGTAGGATTCTGACATAATTAAACACTCAAGATTCCCAATTTCCTGTAAAAAGTTATTTCTATCTATGGCCAATGGACAGACCACTGATATGATAAATAAAAAAGTGGCCAAATTACATATTTTGTAAAGTTAAAATTAAAGAAAAATGTAATTCCAGCTCCTCATTTCCAGATATTGAATAGTGAAAGTGGGTAAATGCTGACTGAACTGAAAATGAATAAACTCCATTTCCATGCATTTATAAGAGAAAGCATCTCTGGAAAAAACAGTGCTGAGTGCTTTAGATCAGAACACTAGAGCTATCCCTAAAAGATCAGCAAGAGGTAGTGCAAATACATCCCCCAAGTACAGATACTTCTCAAACTTTGCAGGAACGTTTCATTTACAAAACACCCATTTTTAATTATTTTCATAAAGAGAGACTCTACTCAAGCTTTTCTCAACATCCAATAATGTGCAGGCAAAATTAACCATCAGCATCCAAAGGTCTGGTATGTTAGATATAACCTTGGTGGTAACACATCTATCATAGAGACAAGACAAACTAAATCTTACAATGTGGTTCATTACAGCTAATGCAGTTTATCAAAGCTACCAGTAAGAATCGGTAAGAAACAATACTGCCTTCAGGAAAACTGAGTGTTTAAAAATTTTTTCCAGTCATCTCATATTAGAAAGAAAATTTCAGATCCCTAGATTTAAGTGAAGAAACAAATCCAGAATGTTTTGAATAATCTTCAGTTTTAAATTTCTGTCTATATTAATGCAGTATAAATTAGATGTTGAGAGATTTTAGAACAAAAATAGATTATTGGCTTTGATGAAGTGACTCTTCAATAGTGTCAGAAAAAAATTACTATTTTTCAGGAACAAAAAATTAATCACATCTACCCGGTTCTTGCAAAGACTTGTGGTTTGCTGCATTTTTGTTTTGTTTTGTTGTTGTTTAATACAAATTAACATTTTCTCTCTGCTATGTAGAGCTCAATAGCATGCCACAAGTAAAATACATAGCTACAAATTCCTTGTCATCCTTTGGCAAGAAAACCTTGATTAGGTAAACCTCTTTTTAAAGGTCTCATTCACCAAAAATCGAACCTGTAATGCATTCTGACATTATATCAATTTGAGAAGATGTATCTTGCTTCTACAGATATTCTATTCCCATTCTCTGCAAAACTCTGAAAGCAGAGGAGCTTTGTTTAGGCCAAAGCAGAGAATGACTAACCAGATAGCTTTCCTCTATTTTCCTGTTTACCACACCATTAATGAAGTAGCAGGGAAATATAGGTTTGACCATGAAAACACTGGGAACAAAGCTTACTACTCTTAAGTTTCTAAAGAATTGCATAGGATTTTCATCGTCTACCCGGATTCTGTATTTTTTTAGATAAAAGCATTTTGTATTTATTAGTAACACCTCAGATAACCCAAAGTGTATAAACAGAGTATGCCATCTTAAAAGTGACACCATTTGCACTTGAGGATACTACTCACACCTTTTGCTCACAGGTTAAGGAAAACCACATTCATGAAAATTCCTCCTTTGAGTGATTTCTTCCATCTTCTGCCAAAGGCATAAGGTTTTACCTTCCTCCCCTATTCATAACTCTTCCCCAGCCCAAGTCACATCCTGAATGGTTATTGTCTGATCTTTTTGGTAGGTAGTTTGAAATTTGTAATGGATTTGTTATTACAAATAGCTGCTTTCATAAGGCATTCTTTGTTTGTTGCTGATACTGTTTGTGGATTAAAGTATGAGGGTAAGTACTTGAAGTTCTAGAACTGCGTGCATGAAAAAAACGTCTTTTGAAGAAAATGAAAAATAATTTTGCTATTTTCTACCTGCTGTATGACTGATAAAAAGCCTCTCATCGTTCAGTATGTAACTAGTGAGATGCAAGTGCAGTGCTGCCACAAATAAGAAAGGATTGTTTTCATGCTTTTAGCCTCTGGTAGTAACTCAGTGTGTTGAATATTGAGAATAAAGACACTTTTGCAGGTGGAATTCACTACTAGGATCTGACAGCACACAACATTCAACTCAATTACCTCTTTTTTGAAACTTTCTTTTGTTTAGACCCATTTAGAATTAAACATGTTTCTTCCTCTCATTAATTATTTTGGCTACTCTTTTCATATACCTGCAATCAAAAACAAAGGACAGACTGCTTTCATTGGGAAGGTACAGAGATCCTTTCTTTGTTTAGGAAACAAATCTATATTTCTGATTTGAATAACTAAGATGAAATATTGTGACACCCATACTATATATCTACCTTTGCATCTGCTGCCACTCCTCTTTTTAGAACAACATCCTTACAGAGATGGGTCAGGACTCCAGGTGAGATGGCTGCACTTAACAGTGATGTTTAGAATTCACACCTTCCATATCTATATTGTACACTGGTCCATATTTTAGCTGCAAATTTGAATTAATGCAAATCAATCAGTAGCTTTTGTAGACAAGACTACTTACAGTGAATTCTATGAATTAGCTTTAATATGTGAAACTGTGAGACTTTTCAAGATCAGGACCCCAGAGAGACTTTCCACAACCACTGAGACTGTTCTGGTTTACATATTGCTGCTCTCAAGAAATGAGAATAAAGCAAATTTCTATGTTGGCTTTCTTTAGTAATTTTGACACAATTTCCTTGCTAAATATGATTTTCCATTACTTCAGTGAAGGGATAAGCTGCATGAGGAAAAAAACAACAGCCCTTGGCTGAAGCAATACAGCCAGCAAACAGGTCACCCAATACCATCACTTTAATATTGTTTACTATTAATAACGCATTTTTTCTATTATCCCCGCCTGAGTCATTCTAAATAGTTTCTTCTGTTACTTCAATAAAAATAGCTGCAAAGATGAGCTTGAAAAAGCAAGTTTAAAGAATACACAGCTATCTGCTACCTGTCTTTGCTGAAAAGCAGCAGACAAAGAATCTCAGATCTCGAAGAATGTAGGATCTCTGAGAGATGTGCTAATGGCAATAATTGATGCTGAGAGCAACTCTTCTGTTGTAGCTTAGCAGATGCTATCTTATGTAGAACTGCCAAAGAAAGCTTTTGTGTTGATCAAATAAAAAGCCTTTGATAACTGACTGAAATAATTTCGTGGAATGGTACTTCAGAACTTGTTTATTTCTACCCAAAAGTGAAGTGAAAAAGCAAAGTACTTAAAAAAATAGAAATACCAGAATGTAAATTCATAAGAATATAATTTTGAATATGACAAAACAGAGTATTTCAAATAGTTCCAATCAAAACAACTCAACTGAAATGACATTTCTCAAGCTGAACTGCTTTATTTTATTTCACTGAAGTGATTGAACTAATTCAGTTGAAATTATTTTTTTTTTCTATAGAAGAATATTGCCTTGCAAAAAAATGTGCTTTCAGATCCATATTCCCAGCCCTGTTCCCAGGCTACTAAACAGACTATGTCCTATATAATACACCCTACAACTCCCTCAGACCATTGACTATAGAATGATGAAATCTGCATGGAGTCAAGCCAACAGGAGAAAAGAGAAGGCTGACTGCTCTGCAGATGCAGACCATGACTTAAGAGGAGACTTAATTTGATATTTTTGTCACTGGATAAAGCACAAAGTATTTTAACTGAGTCCTGACTGCCACTCCACTGCACCCCCCTGAATATTCAATATAGAATATAAGAATTAACAGGCAAAAACTACAAATCTTTTCCTGTTGGAAATTTCTCTTTGGAAAAGTTTTGTTTTTCATTATAAATCCTTTTCATGTACTCCCAACAAGCTTAATCACTGATCTTCAGTTGAACACAGCTTTTTTTTTTTTATGGCTTACTTCTATTTAAAACAAAACACATTGTTAAATTCAAAAGCATTCATAAAGGAATTAAAAATTAAAAAAGAAAAACTAACCTTCTGACCAGTTAGATGTAAGAAAGTCCTACACTACGAATAATCCTTCATGAATGTCATCACTTTCAATCATCATTCAAAACTGTAGAACAAAAATGTCTCAAAGCTGGATTTGAAGATAGACAGCTTCAAGTCAGGGAAAGAGAAGAGATTCTCAAGTCAAGTGTCTTTCCCTGACTAGTTGTCTTCTCTACCCCAAGACCTTTTACTTGCCTCTTCATGTTTTATTATGGTTCTTTCAACTTCTGGTAGCACTAATAGAAAATGGAATTTAAACTAAGAGTTACTATACAATATTACTCCTTTATAAGGCTTTTTTCATTATAGATTTTCTTTCAGAACACCTTATAAAGGAGATCTGGACAGTTGTTCTCTATTTCACAGTGAAGGAACCAGAGGTTACACATCAGGTGAAGACCAGCTGGGAAACGACACAGCTTTGAAAACAAGTGTCCTGGCTCAAAGTCTTAGCATCTTTGAAGTCAAATTTTAAACTGTCAACACTGTTCTAATGTTGCATATAATGCCAAATCAGGATGTTTAGGGCTTTGTTTTGCCTTTTTTTTTTTTTTTAATCACTCCTCCTGACAGTTGATATAGCTCTGTACAATGCCTGCAGATTGTATCACTTTAGACAGAAGTGACTGCAAATGCTCTTTTCCCTATTGCACAGGAAATAAGCTCAAATATTTATCCTAAGAAATTATATAATCATATTGAAGAGTTGTAATTAGAAATTAATCTATCATCTGGTGTTAAAGAAACTAGACAGCTTTGTTGGCTTTGTATCTTATCTTAGAATTGGTTAGCCTAAGCTGTTAGAATTTGAAAAGATGGCTTTCTATTCCCCAGGGGAAAATATCACTCTATTAACAATTAGAATGATAATAATTATAAAAATGTGTGACAAATTAAATACGAAGTTTGATGTGGTGTAATGACAAAGCATAATGAAAAACGCTCATGTTTAATGTCTAATAACTTTGAGAACTTAACATATGAAATTGGAGTTAAAATATTTAATTTTTGAAAAATATTATTTACAATTACTTTTTATTAAAGTGTAAACTAATATAACAGGAAAATGTTAGATTAAAGGACCTTGGCCACATAGGATAATTTTTCTCGCGGTTCTTTTCACATCTTGGTTCAATGTACTTTGGATTTGCTTGGTTTCAAATGAGAGTGCATGGCTTATCTATTCTTCTGTTTCTCCCCCCCGAGTGTCCGAGGTTAACAAGTTGTTTATTGATTTTTATGTTTATGTAATGTTCTTTTATATTAAATGGGCAAATTCTGTATCTTACTGAGGAAGTGAAGATGTTTGGATTTATGCAGTTCGCAGATCTTATTTTTGGCTAGAACATTTTTAATCTCCCATCCACCACAGAAAATCCCTGTGTTAGTATGAAAAATATAGGTAAACTCATATAATTTGGTTTTAATTGAAAAGCAGAACATGGGATTATTTAGAGCTCAATCTTGTAAGATATCATTCTATCATAACAGTTATATTGTTGAATTTTACAGAAGCCCATAATCTATGCACTAGATGTATATGTATTATACAAATCTGAACTGATTTGGGATTCTATGTGGGAATATATGTGCCCACAGGACTACGTGGGATCGTATCACCTTTAATGCTGGGCTGATTAGCAGACTTCTTTTACTAGCCTGGGATTTAGGCTCACAAGCAAAATTTCTCCCTGTGTAGAGCCTCACTGTAGGAGTTCCTATCAGCTTGTATAAATTAAGTTTCTATAAATTAAGTTTCCTCAGAGTTGTCAAAATTGTTACCCTACCCCCCACCGCCCCTCACTCCCCATTTTAATGGCTTTTTATTGCCTAGAGAAACCATGCACATTTCCACATTCATAAAAATGTTTCTTAAGGTGAAAAAAGAGGTTTTCAGATACTGATTAAAAAGTAATTGCCTGAGGCCTTGAATGGAACAGTAATGCTGAAATCAGCATTCATTTCAAAGTTCTTAAAGATGTGAAGAGAAATAAATCCACAGTTCTTGCACACTTATTGTTAAATCACATACTGGTACATTGATCTCTCTACCTGCTACAGTGCAATCACCACAACCTACAGAAATACCATAAATTAAGTATAGCAATACTAGATGCTTCTCTTACATATTTTGTACGAATCTTTGTGCCTCAACAATACCTCACTGGCCTTAATGGAATGAAATAATTTACATGATCCAAAGACTTGGCCCTGAAATATGGAACTTTAAGATTCATACTTTTATCTAGACACAATGACACAAATGCACAAATCATATGGTCACATGAAGAGGAAATGACTATTTGCCAGCTCTCAGCTAAGAAAGTAAACCACCTCAAGGTTCTTAGCTAATCCATTATTATAAATGGATTCAGTAGTGAGTACAAAGACTGTCTTTTCTCATCTTTGATCTACCAGGGTATTATTATAGCCCTCTTCCTTTCTTTATATTACAGATGAGGATATACAGTAAAAAAGAAGCTTGAAGGGAAACAGAGATGAAGAAGTTTCCTCCATGTAGGGCTCTATTCATACAAATAATCAAGTAGCCACATAATTTAGACAACACTGAAAACTGATTCCTTCCAAACCATTAAGAACACCAGAACTTGCCAATGTGATGACAGCTGAGATCAGTTTTGGATAAATATTCTGACCACCTGTACTTTCTAAATGTCAAAAAGATTAAATATAGAAACTTAAGTGTGAGAGAGAAATTTGGAGGAGAAAAAACTATTTTCGGAGTCCAAGAGACACCACCAGCAGACCTGCTTCTGACATCACAAGAGTATCTAAGGATGCAGAAAAGGACTGGCATCAGAAACAGGAGGAGTGGGTTTTGATGAGGTTCAACTTCAGGCACCCAAATTAGCAGATCAGTCTACTCCTAAGATCTCTAGAGATGCAAATGGAAACCTCATTTTGGGGTTCCAGGTCAGCACCTGGAAGACTCTCTCTGTCTCCCTCTTCTCATTGACCATAAAGTGATCCAACTGTAACGAAAACGACAACATTGATCTCTGTCTTGGTTTCAGCTGAGATAGAGTTAATTGTCTTCCTAGTAGCTGGTACGGTGCTATGTTTTGAGTTCAGTATGCGAAGAATGTTGATAACACTGATGTTTTCAGTTGTTGCTAAGTAGTGTTTAGTCTAAAGTCAAGGATTTTTCAGCTTCTGATGCCCAGCCAGCAAGAAGGCTGGAGGGGCACAAGAAGTTGGCACAGGACACAGCCAGGGCAGCTGACCCAAACTGGCCAACGGGGTATTCCATACCATGTGATGCCACATCTAGTGTATAAACTGGGGGGAGTGGGGGTGGGAGGATTGCCGCTCGGGGACTAGCTGGGTGTCAATTGGCAGGTGGTGAGCAACTGCACTGCGCATCATTTGTACATTCCAATCCTTTTATTATTGCTGTTGTCATTATATTAATGTTATCATTATCATTATTAGTTCCTTCTTTTCTGTTCTATTAAACTGTTCTTATCTCAACCCACAAGTTTTACTTCTTTTTCCCAATTTTCTCCCCCATCCCACTGAGTGGGGGGGGAGTGAGTGAGCAGCTGCGTGGTGCTTAGTTGCTGGCTGGGGTTAAACCACGACAATCTCTCAAATCCTTTTGTCTATAAGAGCTGTATCAATACCCATAGATTAGAAGATACAGTCCACTCTCCCTTGGCTTTCCTCTTCCACTGCTCTACTTTGGTCTTGGCAACCTATACAAGCTTGAGGTGCCACACAGCACCACAGCTTCTTTCTAGGTATCCTGGGCCTCGTTTTGCAATCAGTCCTCACCATCTCATCTGATTTGAGGCATAGTAGCACCTATCCATGCCTATAATCACATATAACCAAAGATAGGATACGTCAGAGCAACTACAAGTCCCTGTACCCAAGCTAATACCCCCAAGCTTCTTTTACAAACATCTGAGATCTAGTTTGTATGATTCTTACGCCAGACATCAACATTTATCTTATTCTACAGAAGATCTGTTTCTCACCATTTATCTTTCACTTTTTTTGCCACTACAGTGACAGAAATTCACATCGTTTCAGTTATTCTGTACAGTTTGTGCTACACCTAATGTGAAGGAACTCTGGCCACATTATGCTTATTGACATTGCTGGTTTTTGCCTGGAGAAAAGGACTCTCTAATTTGGTCCTCCTCCTGGAGGGCAGTATTGTAATCACTCATGCAAGCTCTAGACTTCCCTAACAAAGACAAGTTTAGAGCAGCCCCTTTTGCCCAGTTTGCAAGTGTCTCACCCCTCGCTAATATTTGAAATTACCATGTAAACTGTAACAAGTGAGACTTTGCAAATGGGTGAAATGATGTAGAACATTCAATTACAAAGTCTCTGCATGAGCCAGTGGCAGCATCTCAAGGTTTTGGTTTGCCTTGCATGCCATCCCAGTTTGACACCCACTCATGGCTCCATTCTGAGAGACATTTAGCATAATACAGAGGCAAATGCTACGGAGGCAGATGTCCTACTTGCTACAGAGCCACTGGTGAAAAGAAAGCGCATGTATCATTCAGTGGTAGCCTATAGGTAAATAAAGTGCAAACAGAACCTCAAGAAAGACTCAACCAGACAGCCTGGACAGAAGGAATGAGAATGTGAAGTAAAAAGAGTGAAGAAATATAGCAGACACATGTTGGAGAAAAGGGAAAAAAAGGCAAACAATTTCTCAGTAATGGTTACCCGTAACATTTTCAGGAACTTATTTTCACCACATGCTTATCATTACGTAAATTCTGTTGCAACTCTGAATAAATCCTTTTTTCTAAACTCCAAAAATAAGACACCTCACCATGACTGTCAAAATGACAAAGAAATGTACTATCACAAATCTCAATAACCAGTCAAAAGCAAAGTAACAAAAATATGCTAAGTTTTTAAGAATGAGCTAAAGATATAATTGCCACATGCAAGTAATCACAATTTGTGTCTATCCACTGGTACCTTTATTGTGATATTCACAGCACAAGAAAAATAAAAAATTCTATGGCTATTACTATTTCTGGGGCAAATTAACTGAATTGGGTTGGGAATGGCAAAACATCAGTCCAGTGGTGCGAGCATGAACATTGCCAACAACTGGATGCAGATATCCCTATACCTCACAAGAAAAGCATCACTCTTGACGCCTTTAATGAAAAGGTAATTGCAGTCTCATGCATCTGTTCTGCCCAAGTAACAGGAGTTTCAGAATACTGGTAAAAAATATCCAATAGTGTCATCAAAGGTAGAGCTCGTTAACATATTAAATGTGTTCAGTGTTCAAGACTTTCTAACATGGTATGATTTTCTGATATTTAAAACACAAATTTGATGATGATTTTAAGGAAGGATTGCAGAATAAGATTAAAAAAAAAAAAAAAGTTAGCTCTATTTAATTTTAGCCAGAAATATTTTGGTTTGTAGTGGAAAGAATTCTCCTTTTAAATGTAAACAGATCTACCTATAATTCAACTTTAACCATAAAATTGAAAAACTTATTCCAGGAAGAAAATCAGTAATATTTGAAATACAAAATTTTGTTTGTTAAAGTCTCTGGTTTTGTTGTTGGTTTGGAGGCAGGTTTTTTGAGGAGGAGGACAGGGAAGCTAGAAAGTGTTTTCTTCCCCTCTTTCATTTTACCTGGGTAACCCAAAACACTATTATTTATACAGCTTTAGAAAAGGACACTGGCTTCCATGATAAAACCTAAAATGATTAAAGGTCTTCCTTACAAGGTTACCTCCAGCTTTTTCACATACACTGAAGTTAACACTATTTATGGATCACAGTGTCAGCAAAAAAAGAATAAAGCTTTTTTTTTTTTACTTTGTAGCTGAAACTCTTGTTTTACCTTTAAGCAAGATAAAAATATGGCTTTGTTTATTATTTAACTGGTTAAAATTTAATCCTCTGCAAGATTATTAAAACTTTTATTTGCAAGTCTGCATCCAGTTTTTATTGCTCTTTTAACTGAATCCAACTTCCAAATAATAATCTCTTCAGTTCTGAATTTTATATTTGAATTAAATAGACATGATTCCTTCTTAAGCATACAGGATACTCTCTAAATTAATGTATAAACATCATAGAATTGCTTGAGGCTCATGGAAGGTACAGTTAGTCTAGGGATACAACACTTGGAGAAAGTATTTTAACTCATATGTACTGGAAGAAATTTGAATGCTTAATATTATGGCAACAGATAATTAGTAATATTCCTGAATCTGGATTAAATGCTAGAGTATAGTAGATATAAAATAACCAAAAGTGATTTGTAACACAAAGAAACATTATACAAATTAGAAAGATTATTAACATACTTTCCCTGCTTATAGAGTATTTTCATCTCCTCAAATAATGATGGTAGCAACTCATATAATTATGAAATTATGTGGTATTTTTCACCCTGAGGACTCCAAAAGCAATATTTAAAGACAATAAACCAAAAAACAGGTTATGCAAAATGTTCTTTTTGTCCTCCACTGAACATCACTTTTTCTGAACTAAATAACAGTTGATCAAAGAAGTGATTGTACATAGTGCATAGCTAATAACTTCAGCTACAACTAAAAGGGATAGTTTTTAAGCCACTTAATTTGCACTGCTACAAATGTTGGCTATGACTACGAAGTTATCTCTAGAGAAAGTATCAGAGAATCTTTCTTCTTTGGAAATGATTTCAACCATGTCATCCTACTGTACCCTTGAGTACATGCCTTCTCCAATACCTTCTGTGCAGATCTCAAACCTGGAAATTCTGTATCATATCTGTCATAAATGAACTTTGAGAAAACTTATCTTTGGCTTAAGGTCTGTTCATAGGAATAAATTTTAGAGCCATTTTCACCACCACATTCAATTGGTAGAAAAAGACAGAAAAAAACCCAAACCCTAACCAAAAGCCACCACCACCCCAACAAACTGATAATAATTACTGTGTTTCAGGGCCCTAAATCTATGTGTCATGTAGCATGATGTGGACCATCTATATCATCTGGTTTGAGGGCCAGAAATCAGTCCTTGGCCCTGTTTAATTTATTAGTATAAGAATAACCATCGCAACTTTTAACGTGGTCTCCGAGTTTCAAATACTATCTTAGCTATTTTAGCTACTGGACCAGCTCTACTTACCATATTTCTATTCTGGATGGCATATCAGACTCTCAGTTTAGGTAACTGGAGTTGCACTGGCTCCTGAAGACTTCTCTTTAGATTTTTTTTTTAAAAAGGGAAAATTATATTCATGCATGAAAAGTTAGTCAATGCACTAGATACTTCAAAGGATATTTTGTTGGAAATGACTGGTATTATGGATGACTGACTAGGCAATGTTATCTGCATGAGGATATGTTCCTTTTTTATTAATATTCCATACATTTTTTCTTAGAAACTAAATTCTCTGCAGTTATCATTCTCTGTTTAATATCCAGCTTGCTGTGGGAGTACTTCCTTACACATTTAGATACACACATGCTCTAAAAAAATCCAGATCACAGATTTTCAAGAGGACTGATTTTTATTTTCATTTTTATTCAGGCCATGTAACCATAACTGCAAATTTGTACTTCTTTGGCAGTTCTTGATCTTTTTATGAAAAATGAAAAATTTCTGGGTGTGTTGTAAGCCTGAGGCCAGCATTCAGATAACTTCAGCAACTGAAAAGCAGCATTGTATCTTATTTCTATAGGTCCTGGAGAATGGTACAAGAAGTACCATGTAACTGTCTTTAATGGAGAAAAAAACCCTCACAAGATATCAGTCTTAGTTTCACTCTGAGTGACTGGAGTAGCTATTGTGTAATATTCTAGATGGCACCCCTATGAAATTGTTCCTAATGCCTTCCCACTTTCTAAAAACTCAGTCAGATAAGATTACATTTTGCTAAATATCCCAAGATTATAAGAAAAAGCATATTTCTTTGTGAAGTTAAATGTTAATGTTCTATTAGTTTTTGCGAAATTTTTATACTTAGAATTATCAATTTGTTTAATACCATCTATTAAGCCTATTAACTTAAACAAATGTTATGCAATTTATAAATATTTCTTTGACCATGCAATGCCAATATATTTTACATTATTAGTTAATTAATATCAGGAAAAGTTGCATAATTATGATATATATATGTAGTCATATGTTGGTTTGTTAATGTTCTGTAATTTCTCAAATCTCATTTGCTAAAAAAAGGAAAATAATAATGCTTGAAGAAATGCATTACATTGGTGGCGTAAAATACGAGCAACAGGCAGTGTCCTTTATCACAGCAGACATCTTAACCAAGCTGATGACATTTTTCCCTGTTTTCTGCCTGCTGAGACATTGTAGACTGGAAATCTTATTCAAGAATCTGTAAGCTTGTTCCATGTAGGTGAGAATAGGAGAAAAAAAACAATGAAAGATTAAGGTGAAAAGCAAAGTGAGACAAGGCAAAATTAAAGTATGCTAACAGAGTGGGAGCCCAGAAACCAGCAAACTGTTCCCCAAATAAAAGAAAAAAAGAAAAAAGAAAAGGAAGGAGACAGAGAACCATCTTGACCTGGCCCTTCTTATTCTGTTTTCGGGGTTTATAGACAAGACACGGGGGACCAAATCAAAATTTAAAGGTTCCTAAATATCAGCACTTTTTTTCCAGGCAATACAAAGGCCTGAAAGACATGACCAACTTGACAGAGTACCCACGGGCTTTGCTCAGGTGAACACTGCTCACTCAGCACTTGACAGCCCTGCGGGGACCAGCACAGGGCTTTCAGATGCCCCAAGGAAGAAAGGAGGCTCTGTACTGGCATGCATTTGACCTTTCAGGCTCACTTGAGGGAAGTACCAAATACTTGCACCTCCCAGTGAAGTGGACAGATTGAGCATGAAATCATATCTAGCTAGTGGATATTAACAGTCATCACTTATGACCCCGGTCTTTACTTTTGAAGAAAAGTTTTCTTAACTGAGTTGCTGAGTTTGGACATTAAAAATGCCTAACTCCCTTTCATTTAATTCCACCTTGGGCTAGCTCACGCTGCCAAAATGATATTGCCCTTAGAATTATTTTTGCCAACAGTTGCACTCTTATGGATGTGGATGAAAAGCACAGATGGTCCCTATGGAAAACATTATGAGAAACAATCAGAGAGAGAAGTCCAGAACAAAACAAGGCAGGATATATACCCATGCACCTGTTGCCTTTCCCATCATACAAGCCACCAGAGCTGGAATCACAAAACAGGCAATTGAGAAAACTATGCCACAGGAAGCAAAGCATTATTGCACCTCAAAGATTGCTGCTAATATTGTGTATATATAACAGCACTCACATGATGTCAAACATGCTGCTCACTAACAAAATCACCCTCTCTGGAGGATCTTTTTTAAGAGCAAAAGGAAATGTTGGATAATGCCTCCATGGCAAGTTGTGTCCCAGCTAGCCAAAAGCACCAAGCAAGGATGGCCAACCACAATACATTTTTAAAGCTTCGGCCTTTATTTCTACATCAGCTGCCTGAAACACAGCTGCCAAAGGGCTTTAGAGAAGGAGGACATATGTGGAATGTGTTTGGTCAGATGTTTCAAGAGCTACAGTAAACTTTGGGCCACCTGAACATGAGGGTGTGAGCAGAATTGTTATACTCAAGTGCCATAAACAGAACTCGCTTTATCCTGAGAACTGTCACACTGATGTGCTCTGTTGTGTAACAGGAGTTCATAGGAAAACATTTGGGACGAGGTATAAAACCAAGATGGATGGCCATTGATGACCATAGTTAAAAAAGAAAAAGCCAAGGAATTGTTAAAGAAAGAAGAAAGCCAACTAACACACTTTCAAAACACTTTCCATTGGCATTGGCTAAAAGACATGACCTTTCCTTTTTGATGCAGCAGTCAGTGCAGTTATCTAGGAATTTGTTACTTCCTGCCTGGATTGTTGCTAGTCCCAGCACAGTACAGGAATGCAATTAGTACAGCTATAGCTAATAATTTCAGCACATGCTATTTACCCATTCATTTGCTTTGTGGGGTCCTTTGCAAAGAGGAAAGCATGGTCTGAAAATGCACTGGCTACCAGTTCATTTTCAAGTGTAACTCAAAACTCAAGGTTCATCCTTGAGAGCTGGATGGCAGAAGCAGTGCCCAGTGCACAACCACCGAGGGCAGGGACAGCCCCCTGGGCCTCCTGGGCACAGGGACAGCCCCTGGGGCCAGCACCCCACAGGCCTTCCTCCGAAGGATGCTGGGCGGAGGGGCTGCACGTGGGGGGCCCCGTCACCCCGGTGTCACAGTGCCACCAGCCGGCAGTGCAGCAGTCACAATGCCCCGGGGCAGTATAAAAGGGGCAGCCTCCCGTGCCCCGCTGCCAGAGATGGCCCGGGGACAGCCCAAAGACATCCAAGAGGAAGTCCTTGAGGAGCCGGTGGAATTACTTGGAGGGGGCTGAGGGAGGACGACCAGAGGAGGCTGGACGAGGCTGCTGGAGATGAGAAGAACCACCAACCCCTGGAGGTGCCCGAGGCCATCAGGCTTTTTTGGATGGATAGCTGTGGCAAGAACAAAGGAATGCCTTCTTGAGGAGCACTGCAGAGCTCGCCGTCCTCATTCCCTGCGGAACCAGTGGCAGCAGCCCTAATAAGTGGGATGCAGAGATGTTGCCGGGGTCCCAGTGATTTGGAGCGCCCACTGGTGGCCCAAAGGTGTGGGAAGGATTCTTTCCCCCAAGGTTGATCAGGCCAGGGGCGTTTGGCCACTCTCAGAAGCCCCTGAGATGGCTCCAGGTTGAGGGAGAATAGGGCTTGGGCATCTATCTCCTGGGAGGTGTGACCAGCCTGTGGGACGAGAGGGCAGGTCTTGCTCACATGCTCAGGGAATAGCCGATCGCCAGTGCTCGGGTCAGGAAGGAATTTTCCCCCAGGGCAGATTGGCACTGGTCCCCGGGGGGTTTTTTGCCTTCCTCTGCAGCACTGACCATGACCACTTGTCAGGGCTCCTCCAGTCCGTTTTGGCTAGGTTACTGCCTGCTGCTCATGCACCACGAAGACGGCCTCTCATGCCCTGCAGCTGGTGGGAGGAAGGCTTTTTTTCCCCCACGGTGGGCCAGCAAGTGTCCCCGGGGGTTTTTTGCCTTCCTCTGCAGCACTGAGCATGGCCCCCTGCCAGGGCTGCTTCGGGCCATTGTGGCTAGATGCCCGCTGCTCATGCTCCACGAAGGTGGTCCTTGTGCCCCTCATCTGGGAGGATGAAGCTTTCTAGATTCCCAGGGTGGGCCCCCAGGGTGGCCCCTGCATGTTGCTTCTTGTCCTCTGTAGCACTGAGCACAGCCCCTTGTCAGGGGGCTCCCACCAGTCCTCTGTTCATAACAAGTCTAGGTGGGCATCTTTCGTAGTTGGCTCACTGAGTACTTGTGACAAGAAATTATCTTCCACAAACTTCAGGGATTTCCCAGACTTGCCTGTCACAGCAGTATGGTATCCAGTTGATGTCTCAGAAGTTGAAATCTCTCATAAGGACAAGGGCTACCAGTCCAGAGATTTCTCTTAACTGCCTATAGAATAACTTATCAGTGCTATCATCCTATGGTATATTTCAAACTTATTTTGAGAGAGCCATCTGTCTGTGGAAAGGAATAGGAGCTCAATACCAAAGTCTAGTAACCTATAGGTTCTCTAGAGGGAAAGCAAGGGTACTATTTGATACCACCTACATTAATGCTTAACATAACATTAGGACAGAGACCGTTCAAATAATTTACAAAACAGCTGTCAGACTCTTGTCTTTTTTTGGCCATTTAGTGAGCACCGCAACAATTAGATCGGTGACAGCTGTGGAAAATATCACACCATATGAGTAATTCCTTTATTGAAATATCTTTCATATTTATTTTTAAGCAATATCAAGGAGTATAAAATAGTACACAATGTACTCACAGACAAAATGACAAGATCAAGTTTCAAAATATACATATTTCCAAATAGATAATAAAATAAAACCAGGGTCAGATTTAATTTTTTGAGGAAGCAAATGTTACAGATCAGTAATTACTACACTAAAGAACTTAACCAAAGCCTGTCACTCCAATCTCTGCTTAATTAGCCAATAATTATCAGCTTCCAGAGAACAGCCATGCAATAGATGAGTTTGGTTTTTTGGGTTTTGGTTTGTTGGTTTTTTTTAATTAACACAGAACAAAGGTACACTAATAAGTTAAAGTACCTGATCTTCTACTGAAATGCAGATACTTCTGTAGTTTGCTATCACTTCAATTCTGTTTTCAACAGTGGGGACAATCTGCTTTATGTGTGTCAGTCTGGTGTAAGATTCATATCTCTGGCAGAATCAGTTACTATATAAAAATACTCAGTATTCAGCAGCATGATATTAATCAGTCTGCATTTTTCAGATCACCAATTTCTCCAACATGATGATGCATGAGATTTAATAATGCTGTTAAATTAAAAACACAGAAATTTGGCGGGGGGGGGGGGGGGGGGGGGGGAAGAACACCTATTTTTGTAACATTGGAGGCCAAACAGTCTCAAATAGTATTGCACTGCAGAATATTATTTACTTTTCATATTTGAAGAAAAGTTTAGAAAAACGGTCTGAAATGTATCACTGTCTTCATCAGTTAAGCACATGAAGACCACAACCAGTCAGTGGAATGGAAGGGGAAAAAAAAGGTAAAAACAGACAACAAATTAAAAAAAAAAAAAAAAAGTGTTATACGAGGAATGGGTAAAATCAATTTGCTCTCACTTACCATTAACTAAATCACTGAATCAGCATCATTAACTACTGTTGAACTGTGTATTTATGTACATGTATACATACATACATACACATGTATATATGTGTCGCACATATATACTCTGAATGATTAAAATGTATGTCTCTGTTGGTTTCTGCTAGTCTGCTATGTCTGCATAAGTAGCAGACTCCAGCACACAAATTATTACAGATATGTACCTAACAATTGCAAATTACGGAATCAAGATAGAAAACACAGATCACCTACAAGAAGGTGAACCAATTATTAAATAAACTTCAAAACGTATTTTTTCATCAGTGATATCACCTAAAGTTTAGCTAAGTTTTATAAGATACAAGACTGAAGATCAGAAGTGTTCTGTTTGGAAACAGCACAATACACACAATATTATATTTTTTCCTATGAGTAAACAATCTAAAATATAACTATGTACATAGTATTAGTCGACAGAAAATAATGTTCAAAATATATAAAAAATTAACTATCTTAACTATCACAAAACAAAGGTCAGTACTGAAAACTACACTTAAAAAATGGAATGACACAGTATGAAATACAATTCATTAAATATACTGCAGTTACATTTACATTGAGACAGATCACAGTAAAAATGGAGAACATTGAAGCAAAATGATAGAATTACAACACTAGTTTAAGGAAGAGCAGAAATTAAGTGTAAATGTTCAGAGTGACCGTTTTTCCAGTTGGTCTACAGCCTGTCATTAGACTGTCAGTGTACTTGGTGCCTGATCCTTCCCGTCTATTCACTAGGGTAATCCATTGCTGAAAATAGCAAATTTCATGTAGAAAAAATGGAAGACTGTTTCTCCTACTTTCCACTGAAAGCTTTGAATTCTCTTCAGAAACATTCTACATACAAAAAGCATTCAGAGTCAAATCCCAAAACTTTGTATATATGTATATATTTTCTTCAGAAAACAAAATGTCTAAGCAGATCAATTAGACAACCTAAGTATCTGTTACATTTATCTGGGTTTTCCCTTACATCTTCTCTGAGAACACAGACTTAATTGCTCAATATCCTGCTGTCACCAATTTGTCCTAGGTTAAGTATTTTCTAGTAGTACATATATTTCCTTTGCTAATAGATGCAAATGTCTTCAGGCAAACTGTTCCCTAGCTTTAATAAGCAGATAGTTGAAAGTAAAATAATCAGTTTCAATAAAAGAATTCTGAATTATTTTAATAGAAAATGCACTAGTTCTTGTGAAGATAGTATCAAATTCAGTTGAATATATTAAACGAAACCAGGGCATAAATTACCTTATATATCTCCCTTTTCCATTTTCTTAAACTTATTATAGGCTTTGAATTCTGTTGCTCATTCAGTTCCTTTTACAGTTTCTGCAGGAATTCTTGTTTCCTGAAACCTGAAAATCTTTCAGCTTCAACTTCTCAACTGTTTTGTGGGAAAATAAAAGCTCAACTAAAGATGCCGCTGGCAGTTGGCTGCTAGGATGCCCCTTACTTCTGTTCCCTTTTGCAAAGATCTGCATGAACTCAAATTAAGTAACAGATTAAGAACCAGAACTCAAGACATATATTAATACAACCACAGTTGTTAGTAAACAGCCAAATATAAAACCTTTACAACACAGTAAGATTTCTATTTGAAAATTGACATCAAACCACACAACCTAACCCCCTCCAGTTTTCAGTGCTAGACTGTACCACTCAGACCGGCCCATCCAAAACTGCTTCAACCAGGCTGAGATGATACTACTATGTTACTTGGTGGTTTATTTTCCAAACTCAGCAACACATCACTGCTTACTTCATAGAGAAGGACCTAAAGAATCCACGCTGCACATTTTTAAATGCCTGGTCAGAGTTGGCATCCACCAAACACTACATGTCCAGAGCTTTCATGAAGTAAAGACTAAACTAAAAAGTAACTTTCTTCCCAAACATCAGGCACTGGTATTCTGGAAGAGTGTTCCTCTTCACACTGCACACAGGCACCGTTACAAACCTCCTGCTGCTTCATTACTTCAAAATATGCAACACAAACTGTGACAACGATGTATGCAAGCATACTACACTGGCAACTGAAATATTTCAGCATTTTCATCTACAAAATGTATGCGTGAGCACCAAAGGCTCCAGATACACTGATTTGGAGGGATGAACGTGATTATCTTCCTAAATGAGCCCTAACAAACTATGTACACGCACACTTGAATATCATGCTTAGTAAACTCACAAAAGCTTTTATACTTCTGTATCCAGATTCTCTTTCCTTGGCTAACAATTTATAGAGAATAAGATCATCAAATCAAAACTGATAATTAACATTTGTTTTTCACATTTTCGGCATTTAAACCTTTTATCCTTAGATCTATGCTCCAAGCTGTCGCAGAATGTTAAAAAAATGCCTTAGAAAAAGGTAAACAATGCACACAAGCAATCCAAAACTAAATTTGATTGAAGCACAATGTCAAAAAATCTGCAAAAAATGTTCACGAGAAAAAACTAGTTAACGTTAAAGTGACATTCATATTCAGTTAATAGCCCCAGGAAAATAATTCTCATTTAGATACTATTTTACGGCTTAAATTTGATTTCTCAGCTCTTTCATTCACTTTCTAGGAAGCATTTTGTGGAAGACTATTTATTTTCTTGTATTCATGTATTATAGCTTTAAATCCAAACCAAAATTGATTTAGGTAAGTTTGCAATATTGAAAATATGAAGTGAAAGGAGTATATGAATAAATTAAGATATCTTTAACATGAAAAAGAAACATTAATGTAGTCAATGCTTCCATGTAACCTCAGCCCCAGAACCATATCCAGTTACCTGTTAATAAGCAAAACCTAATATTTTCTGTTGACATAATTAAGTCTTCAGAAAAAGACACACAGTTTTAATTAGTAATTTACAAAAAAAGTGCTTCAAACGAAAGAACCTAGAATTTAAACGTCAGAATTTGCTACAATATTCAGTGAAAATCATACCTGTCAAAAATAATGGAACAGGAAGACAAGAGACAAAATATATTGACTGTTGTTCAAAAAGTAAGATCCATACCACACTATATGGTTATCCCTGTGTTAGGTAAATGCAAGAGTCACACAACACATTTATCAAATAAAAGAAGATTATGTAATCATAAATGAAAACATACCCAGTCATATATACTTAAATTGAAATGTTAATTTCCATTAGAATAACCAAATTATACAATATTTGTAGAGGCTTGTACCTCATTAGTACTGAATGTATGCATACATTCTTCATAAAATTAGTTTTTTGTATGAAAATGCATCAAAAGAATAGTGGTCTATCTTCCATTGAGGGCAAGTATGAGGGCAAGTTAATAGGTTCTTTCAGGTATCTTCAATTTTTCTACACACAAAACCTACCAACAGTAAGTCTAAAATCATAAAACTCAACTAGGATATAAAAAAAAAAGTAACTAACATCATAAGTGCAAGATTAGAGGTGGGACTAATGTTATTATTAATAATAATTAAACTGTCTTTTTCCTAAAACACCTAAGTGAGAAATTAATAGGACAAAATTAAAACCTTTTACCTGTCTCACTATTCACTTAATTATGAAGGCTAAGTAAAATGGAGTATTCATATGCCCATTCTTGATTTTGTTTTGATTTTACAAGACCAGTATTCAGCTTTAATATATTGTGTAAAAACCAAGTAAGCTTTAGAACTATAAAAGATATAAAAAGACATTTTAAAAGATAATAGATCTAAAATAATGAAAAGGTTCTGAAATAAAACCGTAACAGCATTAATATGTTTTATTAAGTTTTTGTTTCAGAAAAAATGGTGGTTGAAATAAATTATTAATACTAATAGTCCCAGCCAGTAGCAGGCAATCAAGATATTATTGCTAGAGTTGATACAAAAATGCATCACACTTCAAAATCTTAACTAATTGAGATAGTGTATTTTTTATAGTTGACCATTATAAAATCACCACATACCTATTACCGACTACCATGGTATTACTTGTACAAAACACAGTTCTGGGATTAAGATTTGCTTTAGAAATAATCACCTTGTCTTCTGCTATATTATTAAGTTTACCTTCCACAGAGATAATATCAAAATTAAATTATTAGTTTATTATTCTGGTTAACATGAAGATAATGATAACATGGATAAGGATAACTTTGGAATAGTCTGGTTCTCCTTGTTTTTAAAATTCTAGGCTTCTTTACTATTAAAAAAACCCACTTTAATAACCAGATAAGATGCTATACAGGGTATTGAATGAATCCAACTACCAACTTTTGTTTTGATCAAAATAAGCAGTTTTCTGGCAGGCCATGTATGTATACTCCATTTTATTTCAGTCTCAGGGAACAATTTCACTGTCTTCCATCTCATGCTTCTGAAGTGAACACAATTTTGCCACAGACTTAAAGAAATAAGTACAGCATTCTGCACAAACTCCCCAGCATAATACGAGCCTAAATTCAGATTCAGTTTTACCCTTGATTTTGCAACTTAACTGACTTAAAATGGCATTCTAGCAGTGTTGAAATCAATCAATCAATCAATCAATCAATCAATCATTCAGAGTCCCTGGAACAAATTCTGCTTTTCTTATCCAGTAATACCAAAGGTGCTATTACCTTTAAACTAAATGAGCACAGCAAGAATTAAGCCTTTTCATTTATCATGTTTTCAAGCATCACAGGGCTGGTGGAACCATTACAGGAGCATCTAACACTTCCCTAGAATGTTGGGAATGTCAGCAGAGACATACCTAGACAATGAAAAATCTTACATTTATGTGGTCAGAGATTAGAAACTAGTATCATTATATGAATATATTCCACTGCTACATTATTAAAAGGAAGGACGAATGAATTTGTTAAAGAGAGCACAAAATCATTTGAGCCAACCACTGGATGGGTCTTTATCCCCTACATAGTCTTCTGCAGAGCAGTAGCTGAGCGTTTTTAAATACTAAGGCTTCTTAGATGGCATTTTAAAGCATTTCAGGCAAGTTTTAATTATAGTTTAGTATTATTAAAACTTAGCATGTATGAGAAGGGTTCATTAAGTAATATCACAGGCAAAGCACATCAACTATTCACTGCTTCCTGAAGTGCTTGACTATTTTTAAAAATGGGAAAAGTGGTGTTGTCAATGACAATGCACACTTTTTCAGGTCCAATTGCTGTTCCGAAAAAATAGAAATATAAACCACATTTAGGTGAAATATAGTAAGTGATGTAACATTTCTGGTCTTTTCCACAGCATGAAACATTTAAAAGAACCTTGATAAACAGTATCATAGGTGTGCAGGGAGGCATGAAATTTGCAATTGTACTGGTACTTATCTGAATGGCCTTCCAGTGTCCTCTTTCTGACACAGCATGTTTTATGACTGCACAGAAGCTGCCTAGAACAAGAGGTCTCCATTCTTTAATTAAAAAAGAGGAAAAAAAACCCAAACAAACAAACCTTGCTTACCTCAGGTACCAAACTCAACTTTTTTTTCATTATGCTACAGCCTTAGAGGTATAAGGGGGGGTTAATTTATTTAATAGAAATATGTGACCCCCAAACAAGACAACAGATATTGCAGACTTTAAACCTGCTTCTAAACAGAAATATATCTGTTATATTATGTTATTAACAAGGAAATACATAAACCTTGTTTGAGGGCGATAGCTCTCCACCTGCACAAACTATATCATTATAATATTTAAGGCCTAACTGTGCTCTCCAGTAGATGGAGAGGTTTTGAATGGAAGTAAGGAAAAGGTGCCATGCCTTCTGCATCCTGTTTTCTCTGCACACCTTTCAGAAGGCTTTCTCACTATGTACTAGATTGAACACTAGACCAATTATTTTGACCTCCTGTCTTGAGACACTGCAAACGTATTTTTGATATTAGTACGTCTTAAGGTGAGCAAGACAGCTGAGACTTCCTGTTCCCTCCGTTCAGCAAACAAAAGCTTTCAACTAAGGTAGAGCTTTAATTTGTTTAGGGATAGGCAGGATGAGATGAGGAAAGTGGTGTTGTTTGGGGTGTTTTGGTTTTGCCACCAATGATAGATATACCTAAGAACTATGCAAATTAAACAATACTGTGTGAGGGGCTTCCCCCAGTCTGTATACCCAGCTCTTTACAAAACCAGCCCCAAAGTAAGTAAGGGACAAGAAAGAAACAATATTAATAGTTTGTCTCACAAGATTTAGTTACAAGTGTGAGGAAGTCAGTTGGAGTATAAGATTTTTGCTACTTCAGAGATTCTCTCAGGATACTGCTCTCAAAGACACTTTGGCCTCCATTGAACTACTTTACTTTAAGAGTAGCATATGAACTCTTGCAGCACTTTCCCTGCTTGTTAAAGTAGAAAGATATGCTAACATTTCACATTTACATAGTGTTTTACATTCTTAAAAAGCTTTTTAGACATTAACATATTCATCCTAAAAGCAGTATTACACATGCAATATTCTCTATTTTACAGATGAGTAAACAAACATAAAGAGGTTAAGTTTCTGATTTGTGCTACTCTCTTTAGAAGTTGGGAGAGAAAAAACAGCAGCACTGGAGAGGAAACTCAGAGATACAAAGAAATGCCTCTGGTACTGTGGTCTTTTCTTCTCACTGTCCCTTTGGATTTTTACCTTCATATATACTGATCACTTGTGATTTCAGAGCTGTGGTTACTGTGCCTTATCTAAGCATTGTATTTTGAGGAAAGCAGTAACCTTGTCAGCAATAAAGCACGGAAGAGGCAAAGAAGGCAATGAAATCCCCAACAATAACAGCAGAATTTGCAGGAGTGAATTCCCTCATCCTACCAGGTATTCTTACGTGAGAAAAAATTCTCTAAACATTGCATAGGCTAAGTTTACATGAAGGTCAGTAAAAGTTTTGTCTGACACAAAAGAAAACACCAGAGACTGAGGTTTAGGCCCCAAATACTCAGTGTTGCCATGTCCTTTGTTATTCTTCCTTCACCTGCAAAAGTAATACAGATTGAAACATTTTCACAGAATCTCAGGGGAAATAAAGTAACAGCCTGGTGGAAAGACGTATACAATTAACCTCCCACAAACCTTCCCATAGTCCACAGGAGTAAGAGAGGGTTTGCCTGGAATTGTTGCCCAAACAAGTAAACACTTTTCTTCTGCTTCTTACAAATAACACACAAACAAGTGTGCATATATGTACATAGACCTTCTATGCTGGACATACACCTGCTCTGTTCATGATTAGTTTTTGAGGGGTAGTGATCAAACAATTATGAACAATCCAGAAGTTCAGATCACAAGTTTTAAGAATGAACAGGTCTTAGGTATATTTTGATTAAAACTGGGTTAAACTCTGGATACTCTGTCTGATCTTTGCTTGAGCCAAAGGGATGGCACATCTACATAAACACAATTTAAACACTTCAGAGTTAAAGTTGAGAACATGAATATACTGAAGTAAAAAAGTTTAAAGCTGTATCTCACACAGTCACTTTTTTTTTTCCTTTTGCATAATCCACATACAGTTTTGGTTATATAGTGTTAAGTTTCATGTCCGAGAACACACATGAAATGGGAGTTATGGTTACACAACAACATTAAAATCTGCATAATCTGAGGACCATAATAATTTCAATTAATATATTTTTATTTTGCATTTCCCTTGTAAAACATCTTTACAAAAGTTGAAAGACTGCTTGCACATTGAAATAAATGCTTTTTGGTACAGATCCTGAAATTCTAGGATCCAGCAGAGTTCGTGCTGGAGGTTTTAATTGTGTTATTCAGAAAACAACCACTCCAGAAATCAGTGAATTTGAGCCTTGGCACAAATTACAATATCAGTCCCTACATAAATTAGGATTACGAGCCAAAAGAGTATATTACTAAGTATGAAAAAAGTTCTAATGAAAGATAAAACCATAAACAATTATACAGATACAGTGTTAGAAATCAAGATTAAAAAAAAACCATGGAACAAGAATGCCTGTATCTTCTCTTTCAAGGGAAGATTAAGCAAGAATTAAAACAAGTAAGAGTTAAAGTAAGAATTTCATTGTTCCTCATCTCTTTTTCAAATATGTAAACGGTGTTTCACCTCAACAAGGATTAAGGTCCACAAAATTTTTAAGTTATTAAATAAAACAGTTCTGACCTACTCCAGCACATGAAAGCAGCTATGAGTTTTTAACATGTGAAATTAACATTTTGCATGGTAGAACAATTCAAAACATGAACGAAAATCTTTCCAGACCAAATCATATTGAATTTAGGAGTAAGGATGAGGTCCTGAAAAGAAGGCCCTACAATAGAAGTGCCCCTCCACTAACTTTTAACTCTTTGAATAGAAGCAGGTTTTTCTGTTAGCTATTTTTTAACTTGTTTTTCAGTTTATTTTCTGTTAAGTTTAACATTTTACCAGTTTGCCCCAGTGAACAAAAAGAAATTTCTTCATCAAAGTATGCATCTAAGGAATTGAATAGAAGCATACACTATTTCTCTTCCATTTTTCTATGAAAAACTAGAAATATTTTGGATGGAAAAGATTAAAAAAATAATTCAAGCATTTCTTTTATGTATGCATTTGAGACTTCATTTGTAGTTGTTGTCATGACACACAATTTTCCACCTTATGTCAGAAGGGTAGCAGTAACATGCTTAAATCTGTTGACAGACTATCTAAGACAAAATGCCTTACCTGAAGCTGATTGACAAATCAATGACAACTGTGGTAACAAAGTATTTCTGAAATTTCAGAACAAATGGCCATTCTTTTCTTTTTGTAAGATTTTCGTCATGAGATATGATTCTGCTCAGACCCCCTTGACATTTCATTGCTACTGCAAAAACTCTTGACAGACATGAAGGGGGGTAAAGAATTTAACTGGAAAACACTCCACCAGTGACAGCCTGTATTTGTAGCTCACTGTATGATGTATGTATAAATTCTGATCCTGCACATTTCTGAAAAGCAAGTATTTTATTTTCTACTTATTCAGTAGCTTTTATACTTTGCACAGAGAAAAAGTAACAGCAATTCACTGAATACTGTCACTCGGTGGTGGGCAAGGCATCTTCTCAAATTGCTGCTAATGCTGAACCACATAGTGCCCAGAAGCATAGAAATGTAAGAGAAGAGTTTCCTCTCTCATTTCATGCCCTTCTGCTCTAGGGCTCGTAAGCGCTCAAGTTCCTGCAAAGGCTTTTTCTCATTTGTTCCTCCATAAGCCCCTCCTTAGTAGAGGGAGGACAAGAGGCAATCAGTCACCCTCTGGTCCCTCCCACAGCCATTTGCAAGCCACACTAATGCATGTGTTATCACAGAATAATTATTTTCTAGCTTATTTTCCCAATTCCTAGTGCAAGTACAACCCTGATCCCAACATGTGCTTAATTCTTCACCCATGAATTCAGCTGAGTTAACAGCAAAAACAAAACAAATATCATAGACCTGTACCTCTCTTCATGCATCCAAAGTTTATTTTCCTCAAAAAGTGCCCATCCAATTCTACCTTTATTTTTAAAATTGTTTTATACCAAAGACTTTGACTGGGATATTTATGAACAGTTAGCAAAAATAATTTTCAAATTTCTTCCTAAGCCTGCCTGTATCAAACATTTTTATACAAGTTTCTTTTAAAGAAGCTGTCATACCTTGAGAAGCTAAATAAGTCCCAAAGCTACATATTAATGTGATACAGTTACAGTAAAAATTATCCTCAATTGTTTTAATTGTGGAGAAGATCCATTAGAGTTTAAAAGAATTTTTTGTTTTGTTTTGAAGTAAAGGCCTGGAAGATGAACAGAACTTCAAACTTCATGTTTTATTTACAAATCAGTTGTAATTTTTAAGAGCTATGCTTAAAATCCAATGACAAAACATACAGACTAGTGCCACTGTATGAAGTACTGCATAACAATTTCTCACTTGTAGAAATGAAAAATATTGATCTTTGCTAGAAAATCCCATTACCATAGAAAATATATAACAATAAACCACAAACTGGACCAAAATTCTTCTCTCACTATAACTGTCTTAGAGTCTGACTCCTGATTATATTACCCACTATTAAGCACATACTTGCAGTAATTTCTGAAAAGGAATGATTGGTAACTATAGCACACCTGCTTATACTGTGAAAATGAAGACAGAGAGAAGCAGGAATCCTAATGTTGGACCTGTTTTATAAAACATGGAAGCCAAAATTCCACCAGAATATGACAATATAAAATATACAAACAATGACATCAGAATTTTTAGTTTTCCTTCCTCTTTTTTTTTTTTTTTTTTTTTTTGGCCAATATTGGTAAAGAAGGACTACAGTTTGACATAGTTTGTTTTTTTCCTCTGAAGCTTCAGATGAAAAGTCATCTGTACCATGTGAGTTTTGCAAGGAGAGAGCATACTTCTAATTGCTGTCAAATCCATATGGAACTGAGAAGACTCACTTGATAGAACATTAAACTTGCCTGCAAGGTTGTCTAGTTAGCAGTACAACTGTTAAGAAATACTTTGGCTAGAATTTAAATAATACTGAATTATAGAAAGATTTGGTTTTCTCTTGACCTTTATTTGCATTCTATCAATTTCAAAATCTTGTTTTAAATTTATTCCCACCACAAATAATCTATTTCCTCTTGCATTTCACTTTTAATTTGAGGAAGGAGGAAGTGATCTTCATTGTGTATTCTACCTCCCACAGCAAATGCAGCTTCTATTCTTGTTAAGTCTGTTAAACATCATCCAAGAACATCTGTGATGCCAGAATTTTTCTGAACTGTTTACTAAATTTGTACTGTTGTATTTGTGAATGAAGACATTAGATCTCTCGGTTCCATGCCTATGATACACGTCAGTAACATTTATTCTTCTTCCTTATTTCCGACACCTACCAAGGTGGATACTGCTAATTTCAGTTACAGGTACCTAAAGTACCTAAATGCTTTTGTGAATATAGCAGCTTGTACCTTTTCCTACCTGTTTTCCTCTAACAAAGAGCCAGCTTCATTTTTCTGTGTCAATTATAGCTGTACAAAGCCTCCAGTGTCCATTTGAAAAGGACAAGCTGATTTTTGAGCAAGATCCCACTTGTATAAAATTCCAAGCCTCAATGTTTTGGCATAAAGGTTGAGATAGCCTATTATCTTCAAATATAAAAGACTGTATTTGCTTCTGCATGAACATCGGAGTGATGTCAAGGTGTCCAGGTTACTGGACACTGGCTTGTCAATGTCCAGCTCTTACATAAACATCTTTCTGAGACTATGAGAAAAGAGTAAGGGAAACTGTTTCAGATGTGCCTTGCTGTTATGTGTGTGTTGCTCACTGCACCACTGTCCAGATACCCACACTGACTGTAAATAAGTTAATCCCACAGCTGGAAGCGCTATAACCGTGTCAGTGTAGTGCTGAGGTAATACAGCTAGACTGCCTGAACTAGACAGTATCCTAAACTAATAGCTCTGGATGGTACTACATTTTGACATGACCTCATACCAGATCATCGGGAATCAGTCCTGCAATTTTTAACATGCTGCTTCATGGTGAATATGGTTGAGGACCACGAGTCCCATTTTCAAAAGGAATCTGCTGTCTAGAAACTAATGCTCCACAGCAGTAAAATTCCTAAATGCCCGAGACACTTGGAAAATGAGATATGAACTGAACTTTGTAGGTACCTTTGGAAAAAATCTCTGTATCTTTATTCCTCATCTCAAATGGATAAAATAGTATATGGATGAGGCAGAAGATGAAGCAGTCAGACAAAAGCTGCTTCCCAAATAAACAGAAAGGGTTGCTAGCTTTCTCTTTATAACTTAATTTCAGAGCAGATCAGCCCAAATAAACTAACTTGAGTGTATCCTACATGGCTTCTGCATTTTACTTACAAAAGGAAATGGTGTGACTGGTGGTATATTTTAAACCTGTTTGTTGATGAAGCATTACTCTCCACTACTGCAGTAATCATCCAAAAGCTTATTAAATGAGTTATTCAGAAATAGTTAAAGATAAATTAAGGTCTTTTTTCTATGGCTATTCATGCATGTTGAAATAAATAAAAATACAATTTTTTCATATTGTACCTCCCAATAAAAGAATAAATACATTTTTACAAACTCTCTTTTTATGCGAGGACAGGTACTATCTGGCAGACATCTAATAGGAGTAGGTAAATTTGAACAACATGCCTAAATAGCTCAGCACAACAAAGACTTTGGATTGCCAAAAAGCAAACAGTTCACAAGAACCTCCTGGTGGCATTTGCGGATCAAATCATTTGAGTTCACAGAAAACAGATGACTTTCAAAGACTTCCAATTTGTAGTTATACAACTGAAAAGCATCTGTGCCAAAAATACTTTTAACTTACTATTTTTACAAGCATATTGCAGAGCAAATACTAATTGAATAAAAAGATGGGGGATGGGAAGAAACTATCTCCTTGGAAAGGAAAAGCCAAACCTAGAGCATTGGTTTTGTCCTTAGATTCTTCCGATTACACTGTGGCTATCAGTTTTCTTTAAATAAATGCAACCAGATGTTTTGCATCCTAAGCAAGCTATCTAAGTGACACAGCCCTGAAGAAAGGAAAGGTTTCTTTGTATATGCCTTGAAATGCATCACTTACATGAATCTTAGTGAGTAAAAATAGCAATTCAACTTCAAGATGTAAAGTTTGAAGTACTGCTTGGAATAATAAGTTGTGCAGTTCAGTGGCCAGTCTTGTTTCTGATAAATTTTAGTTGATGCATCACCTTATTTATGGAGTAATAATTGAAACATCTAACAAACATGTTTGTACCTCACTTTATTAGATAACTGGGAACAATTTCTCTCTCTTTTATGGTTAGGCAGCATGCTGTATGGAGTTGAGGGAGGAAAATTGGGCAATTCAGCCAACAAATGCCTTTCAGAGGCACGTTTCAAAGTCTGGCAACAGGAATAGAGTTGTTGGCTTCTACGCTAATGCCTCCATTGATGCCATCACCTGTGAAGCTCAAAACAAATAATGTAATGGTGAAAACTATTCAAGTACAAGCGCTAGCAAAGCATGTGTTGCATTTTGAAGACATCAGCCATCTTTTCTCCCAATTCGTGCTCTTCTACTATGAATAATAACAGAAGAATTTCTCCTGTGAGAAAGGTTGTTTCCCTACGTACTAGACATCTTTCTTTTCATGAACAAAGACTGTTACAAGTAATTAAATAACTAGTTTCTACTGACTCTGACAGACATTAAAAGCCAGACAACTAATAAAAACAAATTAATAGATAAAACTTGCTGAAGTATCAATTTCCTTAAAAAAACCCAAACCTTTTCATTAGAAGGGGTTAATGATCTTAAAAGACATGCAAAACACTTTTCTGAGCATGGAAACTAACACTTTTAAATGGAAAAGCCATACCTTTAAATAAAAAATACCTATAAATGCAGTGTAGATGAACTTGCTTATGCATTTAAAATCATTCTTACTATTTCTACAGCAGCCTTACAGTCTAACACCCTGATTTCAAAGCTCAACATCCATAAAAAAAATCCATTTGTGATACATTTTAATGAGATTATAATATACTGCCTATATCAAGCAGCTGAGATTTAAAAAAAAATAAAACAAAGCCCCAAAACCTTTAAAAACAGGCAGCCTGTGAGTTGAGCATCAATCACTGTTACTTCAGAATGTGTGGAACAGCTGTTCCACACAAGCATATTGTAGTGAAGTAATTTATTTCTTCATACATCCCCTCCATTAGGTCTCTATGTCATAAGTCTGTAGCTATTGGCCTTTGCTCTGGTTCTCAGTTATCAGCTGCAAAAGAAGTTCACCAGTTTATTCTGTTGCTGCCTTCAGCATGTGACAGGTGAGAAGTTCCTGCCTAGTTACAGATAGGAAAATAATAGTTGAGAGACCTGTTTGTTGTTTTCGAAGACTTCAGAGAAACAGAAAAGGCAACATCTATGTGTGCCTTATTCATGACATCCTGAGTGGATTTTAGCTTCTATCTTTTGTCTTTCCAGTGCTCTGGAATGCAAACATGCATGGCACAGAAATCAAAACAACCTCGTTTTGAAGGAAAAAGTCAAAAGGAAACAGGGAAAAAAAGAAACGGGAAAAAAGAAACAGGAAGTTGCAGGTCTTTCTTTTAAACTATCTTATATTACAGAATCTGAGTTGGTAGTTCTTTCCCTGGGAAAAAAATTTGGATCATTAGGTTGCTTCATTAAAGGGCCAGACAGCCTTCTTACATAATTTATTTCAAATTTCATGGCAATCCATGGAAATATTTAAACTGATCTCAACAGCCTTCAGATAAATGAAAGCAATGACAGACCCCATTTTCAATTACTCTGAATTCACTGATTCTTCAGAAATGACAGTGACTTCCCACAGTTCCAACCCAAGTATTACAGCACCATTCACAGCGGCTACATCTGCACCACACTCCTTGGGGAGGAATCCCAATCTCTCTAGCACTTAGAGTCCCAAAGCAGCCCAGCTCACATTTATTACAAAACACCTTCAGCATTGTCTGTATCTTCTAGATACATGCAGTATTTGAAAACATACACTTAACTAAACAGTAACTGACATCAGGATGCCACTAGTGGCTTCACATTGCTTGGGGTGGGAGACAAGAGGGAGAATAATAGCGGAAAACTCTTTCCCAACTAGTATTTTATGTCAATGAACAGTAGAAAATTCGGCCTAAATCAGGACATCCATGCGTAAGAGCAGGCATAAGGCTACATACTTCAGATGCAGAGCTAAGCTTAGTAATAATCCATACACTTTCCTAAATCGGCATCTTTTCCTATATGTAGTACTATTTCCAAGTAACTTGGCAAAGCACAAGAAGGAACAAAAGTACAAAAGAAGTATTCCTCCAGAATATATTTTAAAAATGAAAAGTAACCTTGTAATACACAATATAGACAGAAAATTCCCTTCCATTTTCAATGCCTGCTAACAACAGAACAATGTAAGAAAACAGTACATAAAGCTAAAAAAAAAAAAAAAAAAAGAAGTAAGATTCTTAACATCATCTGCCTAAATATGAGTTGCAAAAGAATAGGGCCACATAAAACTCTTCTCCTATTCCATTTAGTTCATTCCCTAATTTTTTAAAAACAAATGCAGCTTTTTTCTGATGGAAAATGTGTTTCCCACCAAAATTCTATATATTGTCGCCATGGCCTTCATAACTAAAGAAAAAAAAATTGAGAAAACGATACAACTTTTTTAAAACAACAGCATTAGGAATACTTCATTTCTCAAAAATCCTGAAGTATCAGTTGTAAAACATAAGAACTGCTTAAAAATATCTGGAAAGATTATTCTGTTAGGAAGTTTGTTCCTGTACTTTCTGCATAGTAGATAGTTCCTAATTCTGAAAATGGAACAAGAAAAAAGTGGCTAAAACATCAAGGAGCTGCAGGGATTTATGGAAGACAGAGATTAAAAATCAAAATGTCCAGTAATGAATGGCTAAAACTGAAAACAGAGATCAAAGATATCCTGAAAAGAAGATGACTTTAAAACATCTACAAAACTACTAGAAGCAATAACAAAGCAACAAAAGTAGGAGGATAATTGCATAAGGATGCACCATGGACTAGTTTATGACTTAAAAAATGTAATTTAAAGGAACAATTCAGAACTGTTGAGGAGAGAGGAAGATTAATTATAGGTCTTTAAGGAATAATTGTTTTCTGATTCTAAGCCCTTGCCTTCAGAATGAAAGTTGCAATAGTTTTAATTGGATCTTTTAAGCCCGTACAAGCTTTTAACACAGATTAATTTAGATCACTTTTAACTTAGGCAACATACCAATGACCCAATGTCTAACATAATTTAAGCAGTGGTCAAACCTTCTTAAATGCCTTTATACAGGGAGTGAATACTAATTTAAGTAGGTTTTTTTTGAAATTCACAACTTTCTACATTTAAACTTGTATCATTCCACCGTAATGATTGCTAATGATGCATTCAAACAGCACTTGTAGTCAGAAACATGATTTGCAGAAATGACAAGTTCTTACTGCATAAAGCTTCTTCTGTGTACATGATTCATATCCATTGCCTTTATGGGGGAAGTAAGATTTTACTGCTTAACAAAACACAGGCAAGGATGGTAAGAAAGAGGTGATAGCTGGATACTGTTTTCCAGCAAGCTTCACAGTTAAACCTACAAATTGTTTCAAATGAACATATAATTTTGTTATCTCATAGAAGATGCATAAAATATCTCATAAAATATGCATGCTTAATATCAACTATACACAATGGTGGAACCATACTTGTCATTGTTTTAACCATGTTTCAGAGAAAAAGTCTCTTAGAAATTATGAGCAAACAAACAAACAAAATTAACTGGACTTTTTCCAGGAAATACCTTTGAAGTGTTTTGTTTCAGAGCTTTACCATGACAGTCTATCAAGCAGAGTCCTTTAGCAAACTTGACTCCTTGAATTTATATGTGCTCAGTGGAGGCTGGGAAGAGACCTAGAGAATAATCTAATTACCTTTCAATGTAAGGCTGCTGATTGGCAGTAAAAGATAAAATAGGAGCCAAATCCCTCCTGGAATAAACTGCAGACTCCTGATGTTTTATTAGAGTACCATAATAATCCCGTGGGTAGGTGAAAAGGCGAGTGCACAAAAGAAGACATTTATTAGACTGCATAAGAGTAGCTAAAATCTAATCTATTAACATACCAAGTGATCATCAAGGACAAGTTTGATTTAAGAAACTGCTTTGTGATTTACAGAAATGTCACATCACTATAGTACTGTGCCCAAGAACCTCTGTGCACTATAATGTTGCTTCACAGAAAAGGCATCTACTGTCCAGTTACAGCTCCAATCTTACTCCAGCTATCTGGCTTATGGAACAGTGAGGTCAGTTTTAAATTAAACTGTTCATTGGCTACCCAGGAACAGAGAATAATTTGCACAGCCTAATGGTCAGGGCACTGCACCAAAGCCTCTGTTCCATACTAACCTGTTGTATAGCTGTAAGAAAGATGCCTGCCTTGATGCAGTGCTCATTTCCCTACTCAGGCCTACTTCATTGCCCCAACAGTACAGCTTTCCTGCATAAGAATACCTGCTGATATCATCAAAGTGATTTCAGATTTCTTTGTAGTTGTTGCTGCTATTCTGTTAAAAATACTAATCTTGTTTTAATAACCAACTTCAGTGTTAAAGTTGTAATGTAAAAGCTCAGTGTAATGTAAAGTTGTAATGTTACAATTATCAAGTGAAAGTTAATTCACTAAAAAGGCTGACATAACTGGTTATTAATCTGGTGGTGATAAAAGCATTAAATTATTACTAGAAATTGCCATTCACATGCTTTTCTTTTCTGTCCAGAAAAATAATTCTCATTACCCATCATGCTCTGATTCTTTAATTTAGAATATGAAGTCTAAAAAGGTGGGCTTTGTTTTTTAGTGCATACCATGAAGCTCCAAATACAGCTATGACACTATCTAAAAACTACAACATACTGAGTCAGACTGCAGATATTGATTTGCACACTCCTACATATCTCGCAGTGTTGCTGGATGCCCAATGGCTTTAAATAATGGCAGTGTGCACTGAGTGACACTTACAAAATGCTGCTGATATAACCATTACAACCAACAGCAGCTGGACCTATTTTCTACAAGTGTTACTTAAGACCTGCAATTGTTCTGTCAGGAATTTCTATTGATATTTGACCACAAGTGCATCAGACAGACATCCACTAACTTGTATGATGCGATGCTACTGCAAAGCATTTGCTGTTTATTGGTGTGTTACCTTCCTTGGAAATCCCACTTGATTCTCATCTGATCTCATCTAATTTCTTTGATCAAACTCACATCAATGGCTAACACCCATTAGAAACTTTTCTTGTGGTTACTCTGATTTACTTCAGGAATGTTCTAGTCCCAAGAACCTTTTGGCAATGTGGGGAAATGACAGTCAAAAGCATCTGATTCTGAACAAGAGTTCAGTTATGTTTTACCATTCTTTTTGTGCTTAGCAAATTAACAACAAATGTTTTGGTTTACATGCTGTCCTGGTTTCAGCTGGGATAGAGTTAATTGTCTTCCTAGTAGCTGGTATGGTGCTATGTTTTGAGTTCAGTATGAGAAGAGTGTTGATAACACTGATGTTTTCAGTTGTTGCTAAGTAGTGTTTAGTCTAAAGTCAAGGATTTTTCAGCTTCTCATGCCCAGCCAGCAAGAAAGCTGGAGGGGCACAAGAAGTTGGCACAGGACACAGCCAGGGCAGCTGACCCAAACTGGCCAATGGGGTATTCCATACCATGTGACGTCATGTCCAGTATAGGAACTGGGGGGAGTGGGGGCAGGGAATCGCCGCTGGGGGACTAGCTGGTTGCCGGTCAGCGGGTGGTGAGCAACTGCACTGCGCATCATTTGTACATTCCAATCCTTTTATTATTGCTGTTGTCATTTTATTAGTGTTATCATTATCATTATTAGTTCCTTCTTTTCTGTTCTATTAAACTGTTCTTATCTCAACCCACAAGTTTTACTTCTTTTCCCAATTTTCTCCCCCATCCCACTGGGTGCGGGGGGAGTGAGTGAGCGGCTGCGTGGTGCTTAGTTGCTGGCTGGGGTTAAACCATGACACATGCTAAGGTCAAATGCATTCCCTTCTGCTTTCCTGTAATCTCCAGCTATGTAGAATGCCTCTTTCAAATTGCAATTCCCACTTTTTGATCATCATTATATTTTATATAATTAATTCAATTACTTGTTCTAGTGGTCCAGATTTTGGATGCCTAAAGAAGAAAAACCTGTAATGCCTACTGTTGTGAACTAACCATAATCGTTAGCTCAGAAGTATTCACCTTCACTCTACTGAGTTGATTTAATCTATTCTGCAACGTTCTTTGTGCATAAAGTTACACAAGTGACAGATGGCTGGGCAAAGTAGGAAATTTGAAAAATAAAAAATACTCTTAAAGAATATCTAAGTATTTCTTAAATTGCTGCCATGAGTAGCCCTTTGACAAAGGAGAAAGTTATTTTACTGGCACCAAAAAAAGAGAACCGAAGGTTTTGACAAATATGAATCTAGGACTGACATATTAATTTAAAGAAGACTCGCAATGACAACTTTCATCTAGGCAAGTGTCTTAAAAGGGTTTGGAACGATATTAAAATCACAGCAGTAAATAACTAATTTAATGTAACATCAATCTGACTGCTCAGTCTAGTTTCTGGTTATATAATCACAGAACAGCAGTCAATTCTGCCCAAAACGGTGAGGTGAAACAAAAGCCAAAACAACTCTTTTTTTGGCTGGATTACGCAGACTGCATAATACTTGTTATTTAATTAACAGATAATATTACTAGAGCAGAAAAGTATCATAAGGGAATGGTCTTCTGCTGTGCATAAGTACTGAGGAATACCTATGCTAAAGTTATATTATGATTGTAATACGAAGCAGTTTAAAAATTAGTCATTTTATCTTCTGAATGCTAGTACAGTAGAGAGATAGCAAAAGAAGAAACAGAATGGAAAGATGCCAAGAGGTGGAGATACAGTGTGCTTCCCCCAGTCAGGGACTAATTAATTCATGTAAGCAGAGTGTCTATAAATATGCAGCAGCTACATGAAACAGCTGATTTCCTTTAATGATGCTTCATTTTTCTAAATGTTTATTATAAACTAATAGCAATCTGGCAAGCTGACTGGCTCACACTAACATTACTGTGTCACACTTACAGCAAAGCCATTTCATGTGAGACGAGGATCACATTTGTAGCACAGCCATTTCATGTGGAGCATAAATTAAGATCCTCAGTACAGATTTGCAAGATGAAAAGGCTACCTGCTTTGTAGAACAACACTGACCATTAAAAACACCAACAAAACACAAAAGCAAAATAGCTTCAGAGATTTTTGAACACCCCAAAAAATCTAAAAAACTTATGCACACAATAATAATAATAATAATAATAATAAAAAGCTTCACTGCCATTCCCATTTCACACAGCTAAAACAGAGGAGGAAGACATTTACCCAAATTTCAAGGAAGACTTTGAAAAATCAAGTTTCTTGAATCAAGAACCTCCAGTTCAGTCAAAGCAATTCCTCTTCCTCCATTGACAGTTCCATTCCAGTTTTTGAAGTAATTTGGCTTTATACTTCGAAAATATTTTTTATCACTCAACCAATTACTTTTCTTAAAGAGTGTTTGGTAAAATGCAATCTGGCATTTTTGTTTAATACACTAAAATAAATTAAACTCCAAATGGTCCCACATATGCTCTCTGTCTGACCTCCTTTTTCATGAGGAATTAACTGTTCTGGAAACTAATCTGTTTGACTAGGGCATTCATACTCAGAAACTTGCACTGCTTGCCAAAGGTCAGCTCTGATCATCTCTCTTCACTCTAATGCTGCCCTCTTTCTGTGTAAATGTTATGCTTTATTCCCTGAATAAATCTTGCAGGCCATGTTTACTGCTGGTGTTTGTTTCAAGCAAACATCAGTCTGACAGCCATGATTAGCATTTTCAGAGGCTTTGTTTCCATCTTAGAGGAGCTAAAATTGGACTTCTCAAAACTCAGTAGACGTGTAGAAGAAAGTCATCTGATATTCTTCCTATCACAGAAAGCCTTGCACATTTCCCAAGCACCATCATAACCCTCTTCAGATTCTCTGCATGGAGAATAAAGGATTTCTTCAAAAATAAACTGTTCATTAGAATCCATATGTACACAAAATTTCCATGTGTGGAAAATACAGACTCTAAGGGACTGATACATTCTCTTCTGTTGGTATTTCCATAGGACAGCAGAATCTTTAAATGCAAGTACAAAACCATAAAGGGAATCAGCATCTATTAGCAAAATAGCAAGAAACTTAAATCCTTAGAATTATTTTAACACTTGTTTGCTTCATCGCAGAGCACAGCAACAGTACTCACAACACTATACTTCTCTGCATTAGGCTGTGTGGGGCATGCTTAGATGAGCAGCCCAAGCGACATCCATAGGACTGCTTGTGCAAATACGCTCTGCAGCCTTTGTGGATGCTGAAGCAGACAAAACGTATGCATGTGCGTGTGCAAAAACATACGCTTGTATTGCATGCAGTTACCAGTTTGTACCCAGTATTTCACATTTGACTCCCCTAACTTAAAATGGACATGCTCCAATCAAAGAAAGAGCTGCAGCTATAGCTCTGAACTAGAATACTCACACAAGCAAATCCAACTTCTTAGATATGTATAGATAACAAACTCTTAAGCATTTTTAATCTGCACATTCCAGCTGTGCAGCAACAACTACTGTCTGTTCTGGGTCACAATATATGCAACTGTGCAGATGTACAAATACCAGGCCAAGTCTTTGTAGACAGAGTTGCATGAAACATCCTCTACCTGAGAATTACATTCAAAGGTGATATTTAACAATTATGTTTGCTCCAGGCAAGATTCTGCCTTGAATAAACTTTTAACAGAGTTCAGGGAAGGCTGAACATTTACAGTAGAAGAAAAATTTTAATATTATATGGTTAATTGTGTCCAACATTGACTTTCACAGCTGTGCATACATATCCTGCTATTTTTAATTGCTTATTCAAAATAAGGAAGAGCCAAAACAAGAAAACACTGAGAGAGACATTTCCTCCCATTGTTTTAGCCATATTTTGTTCTTCATATGAAAGGACTGGTTTTGGATATGAATCTAGGAATTTCTAGCAAAATGCTCCACACATCTGAGAAGTTAAAATAAAAAAAAAAAGTCCCTTCTTCGACAAATTCGGGCAGGATGCTTTACTATCACCAGTTTATGAGTTATTTGCTCTTCTATTTCTGCAGTTTTAGTTGCTCTTCCTTCCATAATTAATTAAATATTCACAGAGACGGGAAAACCATAGAGACTGATAGTCAGGAAATTCAGCAGGGCTGATGTGGGCAATGTAAAGACTGTATTGCTTGCATATGAACACAGAACAATTTAGAATGGGAAGTCATCAATCACGAAGGTTCTTGTTATGCCAGAGCTTTGCCCGGATATGCCGTTTGTATGGATATGTGCAGGGGACTGACATAGAATTTATGAATGCTGGTATTGAACATATTCTTTGTATTACACATACATGAAAGGTGGTGGCTCTATATGCCATTATGCTTTGGGACATATCAAATATTCAGAGTTTTTAAGTATGTGCACATAAACTTTTATAAATACCATGTTTTGATCATAATACATGCATAAAAGTAATTACACACATAACTACTCTTGTGCATATTTGTAGAGTACACTATATGAGGTGCATTCATTTAGATAATACAGTTTCTTGAATTGTTACAAACCTTATTTGTATCTTCATTAAAATATCAGTGCAACTACAACAGTGCCATATTAGCATCAGCATGTATATTGCTATAACCTAGAAAAGTCCTTAGCTGTGTATGAGCAATCTCAGAGGAACCAAATATTCCATATTCATGTCTATGTGTCATCTTAATGAAGCTAAAGATATTCTGAAGGGGAAACATTTACCCAAGCACAGCAAATGTATTGTTTTCTTGAATAGAGACTTTGCTCAATATACCTTCAAGAAACCCTGTACCAAACTCATTTATGCCTTAAAACTTGAGAAGTGAAATGAAGTTACATGTATTATTTTCAGAATCAAGGAGACTACAAAACATAGCAAACTTGAAGCTTAATTAGCTGAGTTTCAACTTCACTGTTTGAGAGTACAGAAAAAGAAATAGCCACTTCCTGGAAAGGAGCGACACTAAAGTTGAATTATTCTGCTTGAATAGCTTTACAGCCTTCATCACCTTCATTCTGATCTGTAAGAATATTCATTCTAATAAGATTTTAGCCTAGGAAAACAGATGCATTATTTACTTTTTTATAGGCCTGACCTTGTCTATAGTCTGTGCTTTTTTTCAGTTTAACCTTGTTGTTGTGGATAGCTGTAAAACAAATGCTGTACTTTTCACTGAAAGAGTGAGTTACTAATGTTAACACTATTTTCCTGTCAATGAAAAAACATTATTAACATTAATCTTGTCTCCTCACAAAATCTTATTAAACAGTATTCCAACTTATACTGAGATAAATTGCTCCCTCTGCTGTCTGAATCCTGAAATATTAATGAAGGGCATAATACATAAGTAATTTTTTATTATAGTCTGTGATCCGTACCATTGTGGTACATGTACCAGCTGATCATCTTGCCAAATAAGTCAGCATCATTCATTACTGAATTTTTCAACCTATAATTCAGTGGAAAACGTGAATTCAGCTAGTCAAAAAGCAAAAGTACAATTTTAAATAAGGATCTTGTTAATTTCCCCACCCCCCACCCCGACAATAGAAGCACACAGTAATGTCAGATCACACAATGTCAAAAACAACCAAAACCACCACCAACACAGTAATTAATAAAGACCAGTTTCAGCAGATCCTGTGTTCCAGTTTACCATTTACATTTAGATCCTTTTCTACTTCATTGGCAGCATAATGCAGCTCAATATGAGGCAAAATCATATCTACCAATATAATCGCAATTACAGGCATATAATTTGTGTAATATAAAGGTAGCAAACCCAAAAGCTTTCTTAAATCACCTAAGTGTTTAAAGAGATCTGAGTGATTTACCCTCAATATGTCAACAAGTTATGAGCAAGAGGACAAAGATCATGAACATACCAGCTTGTGTCTGTGCTTGTGAGGACTTCCTGCCTGTGTCACCAGCCACTGCTGAGCAAACCACAACTAAACTGATGAAAAGTAGAGATGCACCAGGGGTATCATTAGAGGATAAGGAAATTAAGGCAAATAGTCAGGTCAGATTTCTGAGGCAAACACCATTCTGTGAGGCATTTCTTGTACAAACCTTTAACTGTGCTAAAACAATGAAAAAAATAACACCGCTTGCTATTAATCACAGCAGAGAAACTCCACCCATGTGAAGTCAGTTCATGGCCTACAAACCCCTCAAGACTTAGATGAACCCTCGCTTGGAAGGTTTAACTGGAGTTTAAGCCATACCTACTTGCCAAGATACTTTCGATGTCCCAGCTGTGCCAGGTTCCCAGGGGATGCGAGTTTAATCTCAGGACTGGCTCACCCTTTCCCAGTAGCTTAGGCTGTACTGAATAGGTGTCAGGATGGCTTCCCCAGGACAGCTCCCCCAGGACATCTCTCTCTGCACCTCAGGCTGACAAAACCAAAGACACTCCTCTGCCTAAATAACCAAGTGTGACCCTACACATACGGCTTGCTCCACACCTCTCTCTGCCACTGTGTCCTTCCCACAGAGTCTTGATCATAGGGCAGTGTTGCACCACTGCCCTGGTGAAGGGGATGCAAGGCAGAAGGGAAGAACAAGTGTTCAGGAACCTCATTCTCCCTGCCATGGCAGCCCTTTTCTGTGCACCTTTCCCCACAGCAGCTCTGTGGGGAAGCAGAAGCAGGGTAGCTAGAGCAAGATATGCAGTCAGGGGCAAGGGTTACCTCTTACTGGGGTACATAACCAAGGAGCTTGTTTCTGATGCTTATTTGCTCTCAGGGTCATCAGTAACTTGGAGAAAATGCTTCAAGCAGCATCTAGACCTTGCAGGGATGCACTGGAGACCTGATATCCTGGTTCTCCAGGCAGGCTGCCAGAAAATACCCGTGTCTTCAGCTGATCCTGCACATCTAGGTATTTTTTTCATGGATAAGGATGGAGACCCTGCTCAGACTGGATCAAGACATGGCCTTGGCATCCATCCAGGCTCAACAATTGGGGAAAGCTTCTGTGCCCAGTAACATACATGTCATCTGGGATCTTTGTCATGCTGTTTCTGCAAAGCCAAGCTGAGGCCAGGCACAAAAATGTCACAAGTGTCTTCCTAAAGGCCAATCCCATCAATATGCCATTGTAGGCAATTGCCTGTTTTGCTTAGATCTTAAACTAACCCTGTTAATACTGGTTTTAACTCAGGACTCACTGTTTTTAGCTGGAACAGGAAAATCATTCTTTCAGCTCTGGATCTTCCAGTTCAATACCTGTTCCTGGCCAATATTCCATGTAGAATTTGTGCTAGTTTTCCCACAGAATCAGCATTTTACTAGCAGTGAGCTTTCCACTGAGGGGGAAACAGGATTTCTGACTACGAACACAGCCCTAACCACCCATCAACATTATGAGTCGTTGCACCTCAGAAAATAACTACAAACAGATATACATATACATACACACACACGCCTTCAGTATCAGGCATTTGCATGACAGCATGAATGCCACTGAACAATGCAAATATTATTAGACCTTATTCATGTGATTGAGTAGGTATACATTTATTTCTACAATGAGACTGAAGATAATGGGAATACTTCTGCCATGGGACACTGCATATGGCAAACTGAAATTCACTGCTTTAAGTAATGTTTCACCTAATTTTTTAAACCACTGTATTTCATTGCCTAGCATAAAGAAACTATATGATGCCATACAATACCTTCACTATTAGGTTATGTTCGTAAGTTGCACTTGATTAGCAGTTTCCTCCCTTTAATTAAAAATGTATTTCACTGCTTTAGTTTAGTTCATTTTATGAATTTTCCTTAAGGTGAAGATGTAAATTAGATTTTAGCTCCTCAAATTGTATAGGAAGACAGATTTCTAATTTAAAAAACCTCTAATTATGAACTATTAAATTCTAATATTTGAGCACTTAATTATAAAACACATTTACTGATTCCCCTAAGAAACACACTGAAACAAATTCATAAGTAGAACTTAATTGGAAATGTAATATGACTAATAGAAAAACTAGAGATGAAATATGAAGTGGAAATGTGGCCGCTGCCACAGTTACATGCTCATGAAAGAGAATTTAATGTTATAAACAAGAAAAAAATTAATCCTCTTAAGTCAAAAATCATCTAATGGTGAATACAGTCAGAGCCAGCTCTTGACCCAACATTTCAGCTAAACAGTCTTGCTGAATCTAATAATACTTTGCAAAAAAGGATGAGATGACTGTGCTCATCGGCAGATGGCAATCATGGTGGACCAAGGTGGAACCTGAAAGTTCATGAACGAAAGCAATCTCCTTCAATATAGTAAGAATAATTAATGTCATTGCTAAAAATATTAATTTTTAAATACTTTTTCTAGATATTCTAACCATCTTCACATGCAAGCACTTCCAATTTACTACAACCTGTATATTTTCTAAGACTCAAAATGAAAATATCTCCACAGAGCTGGGTATAAATTGGACACCTGTGGCCACCACAAAAAAGCAAAGCAATCCATAAGAAATTAAAGGAGTAAAATTAGCCTTCCACTTTTGGCAACAGGAATGTTAAATGTGATAATAGTTTAATGATGTTCATCTATCTCCCACGCTACTTAATTCACAAAAATTACCATACAAATTATTCTCCAAGGGTTTGTAATAGAATGGAAAAAGTGAAGAAGGTTAGCCATAAGGTAGAGAACAAAACAGTGGAAAAGCATGTGGTACTTTGAAGGTCCTCACAGACTTTCCGTAGATGGGAACTCACGACATTGCTGAATATATGCTCTACCACGTCACCATAGTCTCACACACTACCACCTTTGGCTTGCAGGGCTTGTGCTACATAATACGCTCTTTTCTTGGCCACCCAAACTTCCTTGACACAAGGTATCTATTGCTCCAAGCTTTCCCACTTGGGATTAGCAGAAGCAAGGAGATGCACAAGTTTAGCAAGTGGAAAGAAATTAGTCTACATTGTAGCTGGTACTAGAATTATGCAGATAAAGACAAATACGTTGTCCGTTCAACCCATGTACTCTTTAGACTAAAGACAGAATTTTCATATATTCTTTCTTCCCTTTCACCACCCTTCACTTGATTTCTTTAGCTGAACATAAATCATCTCTCTTTCTCCCTTTCATCCAGACTTTTTGCCAACAATTTAATGAAAGTCTTAGGTGTCATACCCAACCAAAATTATAATGCATTCTATTTTAAACCTTTCAGCCAGAGCTTTTCCACTGTATGCTTTTGTGACTCCATTTCAGACAGCCTAGGGGCTGTCACAAGAGGCTCTACCCCTTTCAGAGTACATCTTGTCAGAAAACCGCTTCTGGGAAATGGTCAGTCTTTTTCCTGACATGAGCAGAATGCCACTGGTTGAAAAGGGGGCATGCTGTCTTCTCCGTGCCTCGCAGTGCAGCTTCACCTTAACCAGCCAGTCACACTGACAGAAAACCACTGGCCTTTCGCCTTTTTTCTCCATGTTTCCTCAAGCAGTTGAAGAACTTGCAGGGGGCTTTTTCCCCTCTGTGGCAGGTATAGCAAGTTAGGTAAGACTTTATAAGCACTGGTTATCCTTCTGCTAGTAAAGTATGAAACCACTTAAGCTACATCTCAGCTGTCCTTCTCCCAACAAGATTTCAACATAGACTATCAGTAGTGAGGTAAGGACAAAAGTCTGCGTAACACAGTCTCAAACTTTGCACTGAAGCATTAAGCTCAGTGAGAGCAAAGACTCAAATATTTACTTAACCCCTTGACCTTTGGTTAGGAATTTGGTTAGTTCAGAAACAGAAAACGTGTTTCATAATTAGAAAAATGCATTTGTCATTGTATCTGTCACAGGTGGTCTGAAGAACACCAAGAACTGAGATAACAGCAGTTTGTCTACTCTGTTATAGTCATTATTACTATAGCTTTCATAAACATCTTCTAAAACTCCCTGGATAACATCTGACAGTAGGATTGCTACCTGAAGCATTAAATCAGGTATTGACAGTATTGCATCTTTTCTGTTTGAGTCTAGCCTTGTTATATCATTTTCCAATAATCTGATCATAAGAAACAAATTTACTATTTTTTTCATGCTGAAGAAGGTTAAACTGAGTTCCACTGACGGAGCACTTCCTGTTTTAATTTTATGCATGGGCAATTTTTCTAACAGTTTCCAAAAATTTTCACAGTTCTTTTTAGAGAGAGCAAAATGAGCAAATGTTTTGCAATTCTTTGCTAGAAATAGATTAATTTTTCTTCAGAAACTCACGCACCAGCAGGCTCAGATAAAGTTTGGAACAAACTGCTGGTGTATACTACTTATCTCATATATCTTTCACACTACTAGTTCCATTATGAGGAATAATAAAATGAAGCAAAAAAGCTCAGGTAATAAGCAATCCATTGATTTGATGTTAGTTCTCATAGGATGTTAGCTGAGTGTGATCTCTGTGAAGCTCAGAATTGCAAAGTTCTTGCTCTTGAGAGTCATTACCACACAGATGCTCTTCAGAGTGGCATGCAGTGACAGTGTTTACTCAGACAAATCTAGTGTTACAATTATACCTTAACTGTGCAAAAGAATAATGCTATTTCACACCAATTCTAATATAGAGTATTAATTATATTAAATATAACTGTAATTATTACAGAGTAGCAATCCATCTTCTCATAACTGTTCAATTAATTTGTGCAGACAAAAAAGTTCTGTTACATTAATCTCTTTTTGAAAGAAGATTATGCTATGGCAGCTCCATTTAAATATCACGCATGTGTCTGGAGATACATCTGTCACTACAACAAAAGTACTGCTGTAGGTCTAAATGTAAAACTGGTAATACAAAAAAAGTGCTATTGAGTTAAAACACTGGAAGACCCAGACCAAATTCTGTTGTCCATTTTTAAACCTCTGTCCCACACTGCGTTATTTAGAATGGTTGTTAAACTAACCAAAACACAACACTCTATTCATGGCATCATCCCAATGGAGAGACTAGACAACCCCAAGCAAAAGCTGAATTACACAGCACAATCATCAGAAATGGTCTAGATGCAGTGGTAAAACACTTGGCCCATTCACAAAAGCTGCCTGAAGAACAGTTGTGCTGGTTTTGGCTGGGATAGAGTTAATTTTTTTCATAGTATCTAGTATGGGGCTATGGTTTGGATTTGTGCTGAAAACAGTGTTGATAACACGGAGATGTTTTAGTTATTGCTGAGCAGTGCTTACACAGAGTCAAGGTCTTTTCTGCTTCTCACCCCACCCCACCAGTGAGTAGGCTGGGGGTGCACAAGGAGTTGGGAGGGGACACAGCCAGGACAGCCGACCCCGACTGACCCAAGGGATATCCCAGACCATATGACGTCATGCTCAGCATATAAAGCTGGGGGAAGAAGAAGGAAGCAGGGTGGGGATGTTTGGAGTGATGGTGTTTGTCTTCCCAAGTAACCATTACATGTGATGGAGCCCTGCTTTCCTGGAGATGGCTGAACACTTGCCTGCCCATGGGAAGTGGTGAATGAATTCTGTTTTGTTTTGCTTTGCTTGCATGCGTAGCTTTTGGCTTACCTATCAAACTGTCTTTATCTCAACCCACATCTTTTCTCACTTTCACCGTTCTGATTCTCTTTGCCATCCCACTGTGGGGGGGAGTGAGTGAGTGGCTGTGTGGGGCTTAGCTGCCGGCTGGGATTAAACTACGACAACAGTCTATATGAATCTAGAGGAATCTTGCTATGGCTGTACTGTAGATGTGCTATTTTCAGCCCTCTTACCTGCTTCACATACAGCTTGGAATTAATGACCAGGACATATGGGCCACTTTCAATTTGAGAGTTAGAATTCAGAGGAAAAAGGAATTACTGAAAAGTAGGCAGCTACGATCACACAAAGGTTCATGTAGATGAAGGGGTTTATCTTGTTCCATCTTTAAGGTAGTATAAATTACTTGGTATTCAATGTTCACCAGGTTTGTCCACATGGGCAATTACAGCAGAAATACAAAATACATGAATTCCATTAGAGTTTAACACACAGTCATTTTATCGAGAAAACAAGGAATTTCATATATATTCACAATAAAGTGTACAAATAATTATTAAAAAAACCCTTCCTTTTGCTAGTATCTTGACTCTAATAATAGCAACAAGAAAAGACTTGGTAATGCAGAAGTCGTATTTAAATGGATATACTTTCAGGAAAGACTAGATTCATTACAAAAACTGTTATGATGGTAGCATTTTTCTGAACAAAGAATAAAAATGAAGAGATAAGAAAGCCTCAAACAAAACTAAAGATTTAGGAAAAAAGTTATATTATTCTCCATACACCATTTTTATAAATACAGACTTCAGTTTGTAAAACCTACCTATAGGTAAGCTTACAAGGACTGTGCAGAATGCTTTTGCCTTCTAATAGTTTTACAGAAAACCCTAGTCAAATCATAAGTAATTCACATTAATTCTATTGTTATATTATTGTGTATTAACACATTAACAGTTTTCCTCTGTAAAACACAATGTGCTTTTCAAAAAAACATAAACTCTACAGAAAAAAAAAAGTGGGTTTTTTTTTCCAGTTTGCTCCATTTTATAAATCTCCTATGTCTGGCCACAGTGTGCCACTGACTTACTCAGTAGTATTCATCAAATAAAAAAACTGTAACAGGAAACCTTAAATATAAATTCATGTTATTTTATGGTCATTATTCCTCTGCTTGTCTAGCCCACTACTTCAGATATGTAAAAAACTTGATTGAAATTCTCATGTCTAGGACCCCAGCCATATCTACCACAAAAATACTTACACATATGGTATGTAACTTTTATTTAATGCTACTTTACTTAGTTTCTACCATCCTGCTCCTGAATGCTACACAACATGTTTCATAACGAAATGCAGAGTGAGCTGTGACATTTTTGAGCTAGCTCTTTATTTAGGAAAAAAAAGCATGACATTCCAAAACAAGCAAACAAAAAAATGCCATTGGCTTTTCAGAATATTCAGTCCACACCTTTACGAATCTGGGCATCCGAGTAAAAATTTTACTGCAGTATGTCTGCCTCCAAGAACGTGTTTAATCTTAAAGATCCTGCAGCACTTCTGGTCAAAATATATCCATCATTCTTTTTGCCAAAGAATTTCTGGTATTCAGTAGAATAACCACTACATGAAGAAATGTTTTGCTTCTTTAAAACTTATCTTTAAGAATAAATAAATTGAAAAGACACCCAAAAGACACCCAAAATTACCTTTAAATGAAAGAACACTGCCAGTTTGCTACTTGAATTTCTGCAGTCAGAATTTTCTGAGGGAGAATCTTATTTTTCCAGATAACTTGCTAAGATTATGATTTATATGAGACCTACAGGAAAGAGAGTTCTCTAATTTGGCAATTCATCTAATCACCTCTGTGTGCTGGCTATGCCTAAAAGGCTTAATCCTTTCACAGTATATTCCAAGAATGAACTCATTGATAACATCAGAAATAAGACAGACTACTGTGCTACTTGCTATTGAAGGTTAATACACAGAACCACACAGGCAATTTCCACCTCATATTAATCTGTGTTCCTTATTGCCACTTAGTAATTTAACATTATAAAATACTACAAATAATCAACCACAGATACAGTAACTTTGCCATTGTTGTGATGGCTATCAGCCAATACAAGTCTAAAATAAGAAGATCTACCTTCACCTACAACTCTTGTGCTAGAGATACATGCATTTGAAAATGTAAGAAGACACTAGACATTTAAAACACTGAACAATAGGGATTATGAAGTAGCAGATTCGATTTTGTCTTCAACCCATACATTTTTGTTTTCATAGTTTGTGCTTACCTCCTACTTCTTTCCTCTGTCAGTAGCTATATAAAAATAAGGATTGGTAGATGAGAGGGAAAAAAGAAGGAAGGTAAGGGAGGGAGAGTCTGCTTAATTTGAACCACCCTACCACTCCATTAAAAATCTTTCAAAACTTTAATTTCACGAAATAAACAAAAATGGGTTTTTTGCATGAAAAAATCAACTGAACTCCCAAGCAAGATTAATTGCTACAGCACAGCAAGTCCCAACTAGGCTGGGACTTCTAATACATACAAGTACATGATCCTACATCCTACATTTACTCTTTGTGCTCTTCTGAAAAGAAAGAAAATAATTAAACAAACAAACAAACAAACAAACAAACCCCAAAGCAACTTAAAAGCAGATGGAAGTAAAGCAATTCCTTCTGTCTATAGCCAATTTGATTACACATGCTAACCATTTCCTTGTCGGTGCTTGTTATATGGGCTTGGTGATAAAGGGAAATTTCTATAGAATTTCTACATGTAGCTGAGAATTCAGGGCCCAGCAGATGGTTCTAAAATAGATTTGTAGCTTGATTTAACATTATCTAAGCTCAATAGCAAAACTGACACCAGGAGCCTGTCTGCCTGCTTCCCATGAACTAAAAATTATGCATAGAAGTGCTATTCCTACAGTGATCTGATTTTTGGTTTGGTTTTGCCCCCATAATGGTGGTTGGCTTACTGATGTTAAAAGATCTTCTGTACTAAAACCCCTTAACAAGGATTAGCATTTCAGCTGTAGCTCTGCAAATTAAATGTGTTCAAGAAATCATAAAGGCACTTTTGGGTTTCAGAAGAATAAATTATATGAAGATCACAAAGGCTACACAGAGCCATGACTAGTCAACTTCATGTTTCAAAGCAGATGAACTCAGCAAACTGCATGGGAGCTCTTTGCTGGTTTGGGGTTTGTTCTTTTTCTTGTTTGTTTAATTGTTAAAATTTGTCAAAATTTACTTCCATTTTAAAAAGCAAGGAAAAACATACTGAATACATATACAGTATACTGTATACAGATGCACACTGCAACAGGTCTGGATCCTGTCCCCTTATACATAGCCAGCAGCAATACACTTCATCCATAATTCCACTGAAACCCACAGGGCTATTCGTGATTATAAAAACTAGTTTTTAAAAATTCATACATTCAAAAATCATGCATATTTTAACAGCAATGCTAAAAAAGAAACAAAGAAAACACCACCTAGCAAAGAAAAAAAACCCTGCACTTCACTGCACCTACTGTTACTTCCATTAGAAATGAACATGGAAGACCTCAAGTTATCATTATCTTTCTGCTCCCCCTGTGCTTAGTGCTTAGCACACCAGGGTCGCAGGACTTTAGGAAGGTAGGTTCTTCTACAGCAACTATCCAGAGCTTCTGCCTGCCCTCTAGTACATATTTTCTCTTGTGTACCATATCTAAGATCCCATTAGTTCTGTTATCTCAGATTTGAGTGACAAGAGTGATCTGTAAAATACCAAAGCAGTTTCCTGTCATAAGCTGATGAACATTCAAAGTCAATAAATTCAGTACAGAAACACATTTTCAAGGATAAAAGAGATGACATTTTTGCAAGTAAAAGGTAAATTAATGCAATGTTGTTACTCAGAGAAGCAAATCCTCGTTCTTACTAGACTAGATGGGGAGAAAGTTAAAAAAAAGAAGGCTCTTTTATGTTTTGCTGCACTCTGTGAAAAGTGCTCTGATTCTTACCTCTGTTGTACACCTAATATCAAACTGTAATAGACTGGGTTGCCTAAATGAAACATCATTTTACAGTGTTTAAGTTACATCATTGAGAACAGCAGACAACATCAGATGCTTAACTAGGAATAAACTATATTTAAGGTCATAGTTTGGATGTTCACAGAGTATCTGAAATGTTTTGGGGTTTTTTTTATTCCATCAGGAAGAAAATATCAGAAATTTTCCTTTCTTCCTGTCATCCAGAAAAAGTCGTATTTGATGTATTACCTACTCTACTTCAGACTTTTTACATAAATTTTCTCTGCTCTGGCAGTGTCATGTGACAAAAGCCCTGTGGAAACTAAAGCAGAATTTCTTTTCCAGAGTGTGAAGAAAAGGACTAACTGTAACACAGAATAAAAGAGATAAAGCTCCTAATCATGTAAATGGATTAAATATATATTACGTTTAGTATTAAAATAGTATTTATTTCAAAATAAGCATAAAACCCTCAGTTATTACACACAAATTTCCTGACATCCTGTTATTGTTTTCATTTCCATTGAAACCCCGAATTATAAAATAGTCTATCTCTTTAAAAGGGTAAATAAAATAATACTTGTGGTCTTTCACTTGAACCCTAAATAATCACAGCTCCAGCTATTCAAGGTATTTTGCTCAAGCCTAACCCTGAAGTTATGTGCAAAACTGACATATTTGTTCATCTCTCTTTCTATGTTCTTATATATTTTTTTTGTTATGTCCTTGTAAAGTTGAGGCTGTTCCATCAGCTAGATTATTTTTTTGCCAATAATATTGTAATTTAGAAGAACTGGTCATCTAATTAGGAAGAATGAACAGATTTGAAAAGATTATGACTGAAACCCGTTACAGTCTAACATGGCAAATAACAAATTTTCCAGTGATATGTGAAAAATACATCTCCAAAATATTCAGCGTATCATTCAGCTTATATTATTGTATTGATTCTTGTATTGACAACCTCTCCATAGAGAATCACTCAGGATGGTCTAGGGTGGTACAGCTGCAGTAAAGCTTAAGGCTTGTGGCTAGGACAGTCTAGGATGGTTTGTGAATACTACACGGAGAAAGGAAAAGGACTCAAAAGCAGAACAGCAGCCTGCTTTCAGCAAGTCGAAAATACACTAACATCAGCTAAGAACTTCTGTGGATTCAAAGGGAGTGTTGGAAGACTTAAAATATGAGTGGAAAAGGGGATTAACTGCTACACAGGGGAACACTAGAAGGAACAAGCAGTTTGCTAGTATTTTCAGACTTGTTAGAACAGAATGCAGGAATTCCAGTGCAAAATATAGTGACCGAAAGGCAGCATCAGCTTTACAGATGATACAACATTCTGTGTGGTGTAACAGCCTCTACCACCGTGTTTGTCATGACTATTGTCCTAAAATCTTTCTGCTACTCCTCACTCCTATTGCATTTATTCATTTCTCTTTCTAGTTAGTTTTAGTTGCAAAATTTCTTGTTTGTTTGGGTTTTTTTAATTTGGTAAAAACAAAAATAAATGTAATGAAGCAAAAGGAAAAATGAACAATAAAAATTGTCTTGTATATATTTACCTGAGTAGACACATTTATTTATAAATGCATGAAGCTGCATCCTCTTGCATTTAACCTGGTCTTAAAACATTGACTTTGGAAGCATTTCTTTTTATTTCAGTCCATGTAAGTGAGAAGAAATTTAGACAGCATGCTACTTAACAAGAAATTAATTCAAGAATTTTTCTACAACTTTGTATCGTAGCAGGTACCCTGATACTGATGATATTGTGTCAAATTATATATAACAAATAGAATGCCAGAGGAAGGAAAAGATATTTAAGCAGTCATGGAAAAAAAAAATCATTATAATTTTAATAATTATCTATTAGGAAACAAACTCTAATGAAATATTGATGGTTGATCTTTCAGTATGCACATTGATTCCATCTCTAAATATGTATTCCATGCAAAATGCAGAGGATATTTTTCATCAGTAACTTAAAAAATTGGGGGATCTTGGGGGAACTTATAATAACATAGTTATTGTCAGCAGCCACCTACATGCTATTCTCCAATGCAAAGAAAAGTAGAAGTAGTATGAGGACAACATCTTTTTTTTATAAAAGATTATTTTTCTTATAAAAGAAAATGTTTTCCCCATAAATCTTGCCGGACACTTGAATAGGAACAAGGGAAAATATTTCTGCAGGCATGGAAAGTTTTCTTAAGAAACCATCCCTAAATATTACTTCTTTAATCACATGGAGAAAAAATAAACCTGGTAAATGACACAAAACTTTATTTAAAAGCTGATTGTAGTGCTTCCCTCACAGTCTACCCTTCCACCTTGCTTTGCAGTCTAAAGGACCATTTTTCCTCCTGCAAGGAGGAAATTCAGTTACCAGGTCAATGAATTACAACTTTCAGTCTGCATTCAGTAATCAGGAGATCTAAACACCACAAGCAAGAGAGGTGAAAGTCCACTGGCTCAGTAATGGCATGAAGGACACAGCTCCTGAACTTCAGTGCTGATAGCAGCTCCTCGTATATCCATGAGCAGAACAATTACCTCCCTTATCTTTGGCTCCCCTTTGTAAAATCAGACTGCTCTAAAATTCATTATATGCACATAGAGGATGTTGAGGGCAAATGCAAATAAATGCTGTGTGCTCAGAATGAAAATTTATATTAAACCAACACCAATGCAACTGGCTTAGATTATGTTTACATAAAGTACTTTCGAACATGCCTAATTCACATTAAGCACATCCTTAAATGCTCGGTAAGGATTGGGCCTGAGTAGGAATGGGCTTTGGATTATACTTTTTGAGCAGAAAAGGGAAAAGTTGCTTCATATACAAACTGGATTTATAGATATCTACAAGAACAGACTGCTTTAGAATTGCATAGTCTGAGAGTTTTAGAAGCCAAGATCAATGTCTGCACTTCTGAGAATAGTTATCTTAATTTACAGCAAGTATTCACAGAACGACACATTCAACACGCAACATTCTTTAAAAAAGAAAGAAAAAGTGACATATTACATTGCGCTTCCAAGATACTGCAGTTCAGCTGAGCACATCTTACTTGGCAAATGTAACCCATCACTAGCCTTGACAAGAAATTAATGCCAGAGGATTACTTTTTTGTGAAGTGGTGCTGCTGGTTGGAACCGTGGTTCTGTGGCAACTTTCCTTCCTCTTTAAATTGATATACGATCCTGCTGCAGACAAAGTCAGTTCTCCCACTCGGCTGAGCAGACATTATGATTCACAGGGCCAGCATTGCTCTAAATGAACTCTGATCCAGCAGTGCTACTGGCAGATCTTATATTTGTCTCTCATCCATGTGGTTTGTGCTATAATGTGAATGAATGAAAAAGTAGATCTATTCCTCAGGCAGAAAAAATTAAGCTAGCTCTGAGCAGCATTTTAAGAAATGGAAGTCCTCTCTGACTTTTCTCTTTAGGATGAGAAGTGATTTTAAATAACAAAACAAGCCTTTAGATCTTTAAAAAAAAGAGAGAGAGAAAACATTTAAGATAATAACGTTAATAGAGAAGCTGGACTCTTGTCTTCCAGCCTCATAAATTTCACGAGTAACTGGAAATTGAGTCCAAAAGCACTGTGAATAGCTCTTGTCATTTCATCTTAAACAGCCAAGTTCCAAGAACAAACAGAAGCTTAGAACAAACAAAATTATAGGGGTGTCAATCATGCATCTTATCAACATTCAGAGAATTGCCTGTCTTGATGACAGCTTCTTCCCAAACTTATTATGAAAGCAGTATACTTTATTCAAATCTTCAGCCACTGAAAAGTACTGTCAAATTCCTGACCTCATGAACAAAAAATTTGAAACTGAAGTAATTTTAGTATCACCAGTGAAAATATTGTAGATTTACACCAGTGTCTCTGACAACAGAATCTGACTTGATATGTACTATGCAACTAATGAACAATTGAAGGCTCAAATATAAATATTTAAATGCATATTTTTTTCACAAATCACTGTAAACTACAAAAATATTTTTGCAATCTAAATCAGATGAAGTTAACATTCTTAGACTTTTTTTTTCCTCTAAATAGTTTTTTAATCCAAATAGATAGTGAACATAATTTTCATTTTGCTAATTTCTGTATGAGAATTAAACCAACCTTTTAACACTGATACCTTATATCACTGAAATTAAAGTTATATATGCCTTGGTGCTCTGGGGCATTTATATGCCAGTGTTGTTTGTATACCAAATAGCTAAAATTGTTTCTTTACTGTGCTTGAAAGTGTGAAATCAAAGCATTTGTTAGGACTGTGGTGTGGAAATAAATGGGTAACAGAAGACTGTGTGAAGATGTTAAGACCTCGCTGAACACCCACTTCTCTTCCAGGAAATCAAGTGGGTAAGAAAGAGGGATCACATGGAAAAGCTGAGAACTTCATGGTCTGCATACTTAAATTTTATGGTGCTGAGCCCCAACCACCTATCAACCCCTGTCTACTTCCCATTAGTCAAGGAAGCCTGGAGTGTGAGTTGCAAGCTGACATCTCAATCCATGCTAAATTTCCACAAATCACAAGCTGTTATCAAAGCCAGCAGGAACCCAATACTGAGCCAAGAGCCGGTTTCAGATTAGCATCTTTCCTTGGAAAGATTAAAATTTATTTTATGCTTCAAAATCTTGTTTAAGCTGCAAAAGGGAATGAAGCTGAGCATTATGAACCTGTTCTGCCACTCACTAAATCAGTCCTAATAGGATTTTGCCACCTGTGCAACAGAGAAAAGGAAAGGGAGGGGCAGAGGTTGGAATCAGAGTATCTGTCAAACCGCAGCAGTGACATATGTTATCTCTGCTTTCCAGCTTGGTGCTCTGTGTCAACAGTAACCCCAGCAGAAGAATTCTGGTCAAAAAGATGAACTCTCATATGGCGAAACAGAAAGATGCAACAGAGCACTGGCTAGTTTTGCTCTTTTCTGACTGCATAATTTGGGAATGGGAGAGCGTTCAGGCTCTCAGGCTCAACTTTCAGACCACAGCTGGAAATTAATCCAAGAATAATTCACATAGAAAGGTTAAATGCTGAGGGAAAAAAAAAAAATCCCATGTCTTCTAAACCATGGATTAAAAACTAAACTCTGGATTCACAGTTATTTCCCTCCATTTTGAAATTTTCAGCCTTTGGACTGAAGACTTTGTCTATCATGATGCTTCATTCTCTTGGGAGTATCTGAAAGGACGAACTATCTCAGTTCAGGTGCTTGATACATTAACCACAGGAGAGCTCTTATTGTATTTAGTGGGTTGGGATCATAGACAATAAGCAAAAGTTTTCACTGTTATTAGTTTGCTTCCAGGCACCTGTTTCAGACCCTTCTCAAATCCTTACTGGTATGAATAAGAAAGTCTCCCAAGCCAGCACCAACCTCTATCTGTCCTTTCCAGCAGAGAAAACATAGAAAATAAAAACTAATTTGTTTAAATAACCTGCCATACTACTATGTACCTAATATGTAGCTCAATATTAGCTACATAATAATGTGTAGCTCTCCAACTCTTATGCTTAGTATTAACAGAACATGTAACAGTTTAGGCTGAACAGGATAAAATTACCAAGGAACAGGAAAATTAAATCTTGGTTACATTGGTACAGCCTAACAGATTAAATTAAAATTCACTGATTTCTAACAGCTGGGGATTGGGCCCCTTTGGAATATCAAAGCCCTCAGAAGAAAAAAATTAAAGAACTAAAATGGCAATATCCCCTTCTCTGCAGTTCAATGGCAAACAGGGCTTTAGCATTGTAGTGCTGTATCACAGTGTAAGTATTAAAAACATATGAACATATCTATCTCAAAAAGGGGAACAGTTTAACTAGACTGCAAATCTGACAATGTATCAGCCGTTACAACTACAGCATCAACCTGGGGCATCTTGTGCATTTTCAACATTACCCTTTGCCTTCAGTACACCATAGAAATGAGCCTTGATAGAGCCTGAACTGCTTTTTAGATATACTCAATGCTAGCTAATTTTTGGAATCAAGACATTCACAAATATTTTTTAACCAATACATGATATGTATTAGAGAGACAACCTATATCATTAAATTGTTTTCTATTTTAAGGATAAATAAAGCATAACATCTCTATAGAAATGAAACCTTTAGTTTTCTTATGGGATTAAATATATGTTAAGATTTTCAAAGAGGCTAAAGTTTGGCATCTGAAATAATTTTTAGGTACATAAATTAATTACTTTTCTAGAGATGCTAAAGTATTAGAAAAGTGCAGAAAAGATTTCACTAAGGAGATTGCCCAAGTTGAATTGAAATACCTTCTGAGCTCTCCTCCTCATGCTGTACCTCAAAGAGACTGGTATGTGCAAACTTGCAATACAGAAGTGCAAAAAAAAAATATTTCCACAGTTTATGGCTATGTCAGATCAACTCTAGTTGCTCAGCAGGAAGGTCAGTTGCCTGCTAAGGTTTAAACGGAAGTCAAAACAGTAGAGCCAGATCTTCACTGATGCTTAGCCCAAAATGTTACCATTTAATTATTTTTGAGGGAGCAGTTCTGCATGCCCTCAGTCTAAAAGTGTTACAGTTAGTAACTTGCAACCCAAAGCAGCCAACCTTTTCTTACAGATTTATAGGTTTACAACAGACTTGCCAGCTGAGATTGTAATTTTATCACAAGAAGCTCTTCTTGGGTTGCCCAGAGCATCTCCTTCAGTTTAATCACTTTTGAACCTCCATCAGCTCTGCAATGACTGACTAGAAACTGATTTTAATCTCTGGTAGTTGGGAAGCTCTAATCTTGCAGGGAAACCTTGTCTGTTAGGAACAGCTGAGATTTTAAATATAAGATGAATATTGAGATATAGCTGGAAACAGTATGAATTTATGACTCTCATTCATATCATAAACATAGTCAAAGAAAAAAAAATCCTGTTTTCACTGCTAGTCAAGTGAAACACAACAAAGGTCTAAAACTTCTTCGTGAAAGGAGAGACAAGTAAGAGGGGGAACAAAAACTGTGTATAGACAAACATGACAGTCTGTAAATTGAATTGTATTCACGAGGAAACTGAAATGAGTATCACATGGATTTCATGACAATATCAGCTGTTAGACATGGGTTCAATAATCAAGGCCAAAAAGAAAGAAAAAATGGTGTAAGTTTACCAAAAAAGTTTTGATTTTAAGGTCTAAGTGTTCCTGTAGATCAGTATCTCTCCTTCCTACACTGCTTAAATTGTTGCTATCTTTTGGTATACTAATTAGTTTGGCAAATTTTTCTGGGGGGAAAAAAAATCTATATAATTCTATATTATTTTTCCATGTGCATGTACTTGCTAGAGTTAATTTTCTTTATAGCAGCCTGTGTGGTGCTTTGTTTTGGATCTGTGACTAAAACAGTGTACATAACACACCAGTGGTTTTGGGAATTGCTGAGCAGAGCCTGCACAGCATCAAGGTCTCCTTTTTTTCCCATTCTGCCCCCCCAGCAAGTAGGCTGTGGGTGGGCAAGAAGTTGGGAGATGACACAGCCAGGACAGCTGACTCGAACTGACCAAAGGGATGTCCCATACCGTCGTGCTCAGCAATAAAAGCTCAAGGAGAGGAGTAGGAAGGTGGGATGTTTGCAGTTATGGCATTTCTGTTATACATGCTGATGCCTGGCTACCCAGGAAGAGGCTGGACATTGGCCTGCCAATGGGATGTAGTGAATAAATTCCTCTTTTTGCTTTGCTTGCATGTGCAGCTTTTGCTCCACCTATTAAACAGATGTTATCTCAATCCATGATTACTCTTGCCATCTTTGTATTTTCTCCCTGTCCTGCAGGAGAGGGAAGCAAGCAAGTGGCTGTGCAGCTGCCTGGCTGCTGGCTGGGGACAGCCCACCACAGAGCATTACCACAGAAACTGCTTTAAAACATAAGCATCCTCTGGCAAAAACAAAACTGCCAAAAAGAAGGGGGGCAAACACAGAACCAGCCTTAGCAATGACAGAAATAGGGAGACTTTTCCTTAGGAACTAAAACAGCTGTACTGAGTTTGTTGCAACCTAAGAAAACTTCTGGCAGTTTCCTAGTTTCTACTCCCCCCACAGACTTACTTATTTCTTTCTCTCTTGCTGTCTAACTGTAGATACTAAAGTAACAGCACTGAATATATAATAAGTTACAAATAAAACATACCAGACTGCTGAAAGCTTACACAAGTGAGTAAGAAACTAGCTAAAGGATGATGTGTAAGCAAACTAAGTATTGGCATGCAGGAAAGCAGAACTCCTCATGGCTAAATCTTATATAATGCTTCTATTAAATGGCTTTAGCACAAAAAGTAGACTTGCTATGATGAAAATGGATTACGGCATGAAGTTGGGAGACATCAATACAAAGGAGGAACAGAATATTATCCAGGAAAAATTAGGTGGCTTTGAGGTTTGTAATTGAAATGGAATGAAGTGTAATAGAACAAGGGCAAGGGGCTATTAACATGAATCCATGATATAGAATGAGTGTACATCAGCTAAAAATGATAAAAAGGCCTGGCTGTATTTATTGATCACAGGTTGACTATAAATCACCGGCATGATGCAGCTGTGAAAAAGGCAAATGAAATTTTAAGATGCATCAGGAGAAGTGTTTTGATAGAAGCGGACAGCTATTAAAGCCTTTTTACAAAACTCCTTGCGTGGGAGAGACTTCATCTGAAACATGTCATCTGATTCCAATTATGCACATTAAAAAAAAAAAAAAAAAATGAACTCACACCAGAATAAATGTGGAGGCAAGCTCCAAGGATGACCAGCGAAACAAATTGCCAATGTCATAAAAGAACAGATGGGAAGAAAACTGGCTTGCTTAGTCCAACAAAACAAGTCTGGAAAGGTAGCATGGTTATTCTTTAGAAGTACATGGTTAGATAATCCCAAAGAAGGGAAAGAAACTAGGAGACAAACAGTGACATAAGAACAGAAGTTTGCAAAGTGGGCATGAGTAAACTGAGGCTAAAAACTTGAAGACAGTTGCTAATGAACAGCGATGTTGGCTCTGAAACAGCCTTTCTAGAGGACAACCACTTTCCTAATGCAAATTGCCAAATACATATAGATCCTTTTTGCATACTTCTTTGTGACAATAGAAGACTATTTGACTGTCCCTTACATTTTCTACACCCCTCCTTCTAAGTAGTGCTTAGCTCCCACTTCCAGTTGGTCTACTAGGCCATGTCACGATCTGAAATGTTATTATTCCCACACTGAACCTACAGGATTATATAGGAACATAGGATTTGTGCATGTCCCTAATCTCTTCAGAGAAAGTAACTGATTTATTTTCTTATCTGCATTTCACCAACAAATCTTATTATAGCTGTTTCAAAAATGCAATGTAAAAGAAAGGGTGATTTTTAAAGTAAGTATATAATAAATTTTGTACAGCTACCAAGTAAACTTAGCTGCATGCTTTTCTGAAGAAGGAAGAGGGCAGAGGAAGGGAAATTAGTAAGGGAAATAATTTAAGGCAAACCATTATTACCTGGAAATAACCATAAACTCTCGGGAGCCATTTTGCTAAGAAAGACCTAACAAGCACACCATTCCACTCCTGTGGAAATACGGAGATCATTTATCTAGTTACAGTTGCATGATAGGCAAGTTGCACATGAGTCTTGTAATACATTAAAAAAAATGCAGTAGAGCAAATTCCTCACCTTGACTTTGTTCATGTCAATCTGATTAAACATTCCTATCTCAGACGAAATATAGTCTGCATTTGACAGAGCTGGTACAAAAGATGAGAACCTGAAGCATGTAAATAAGGTCAGCACTATGTATTTCCAGCCCCTATTATCAGTTTAGGAGACAGCTGTTAGCACTAAGCAAATTTTTGTTTAAAGGTATCAGAAGGAAAAAGCTAGAAAAAAGCCCATGTGCATTTCATATTGAACTCAGTAATAACTAGATGATGTTACTGTACCTGAACATTTGCAAAAATACAACTCCTCCTCCTACACACACACACACACACACACAAACAACAACAAAAACAACCACCCCACAAGCCAGTCCATGATGGTAGTAAAGCAGTAACTGAGCTGCTGGAACATGGAAATTGTGGGGGAAAATATGGTACATTTGCTCTAGACCACTCTCATAATTTTTCTCAGAGAACTTCAGCGCAATCTACCAAAACTATTAATTTTATAATCACTAGATACAACATAGCTGATACAGTAAAATCTTATAGTGGGCAACAAATTAATTGAGCAGTAATTTCAGCAGTTTGCTACAAAGTATGCATTAGATGTATTCTCAATCCTCATTAATTCCAATTCAATGGACTGGTGGTAAAAGTGACATAAAAATAATAAAGCACATAAAACACGGAGTCAAACTCTGATCCTTAATGCTGCTAAATTGCAAAGCGACATCATAATAATGTGTTGAAAATTTAATACAGAAATGCCTGCATTGTTTACCAACTCTAAGAGGCAGGAGAGCTTTACAATGAAACACAAATTAAAATTAAAAAACAACATAAATTACAATCCTGCTGGATACCACTGATCCATGAGCATGAAAAATGTTGCAAGAACGTGTCACCACAAGAGAAACAAAGGCTGCAGATCCCTTTTCCAACCTTCAGAAGAGCAACATGTAATCTGTCTTTTTCCTTGGGAGAGTCTCATGTAACCAATGGTTTATGGCATGACATAAGACAATCTAAAAAGAGTTGCTGCCTACTACCTGACAACTAGACCTAAGCTGTCATAGTATTCAAGGATTTGAGGTAGGCAAGGTTGATCATGTAAAATAAACTGGCTCCCAGTGGTCTATGAACAACATGCAATCTTGCATCACCAACATAGCCCTTGAAGTTGAAATACAACATGGCAATGTGTCCTCATTTTTAAATTAGAAAGTAAATTCAGTTCTCAGGATTTTGTGAGGGCTTATTCTCAATAAATTTCCATTTTTAACAGTGACAGCTGTAAAAGTACTTTTTGGTCAGAGATTGGTAAGACACTAGAGAAAATTTGCACAAATTATTTGATTCAGTTTGTCCCTCCTGCAAACACTGTGATAAATTCACACTGAAAATCTTGCAGACATAAAGTACAACTTCACTGACAAATTAAATGGAAGAATCAAATCAAGCAACAGAACTGCGCTAAGCTTCTGTCAGCTATTAGTTGCATGCTAGAAACTGGGTACGTAAATGTATGTCAACTTGTTTCTGTAACTTTGAGCCTTTGAAGTAAAACAAGAGAAATAGTGCATCTACGTTATAATTTGACTTTTGTTCAGGAGTGTGCTTTTGCAGCCAATCTCCTTATCTTCCTCCCTTCCTGTGATGTGGCTTACACTGTGAAGCCTCAGGTAACATGAACAGGATCCCTTTTGAAAGAACCAGAACTCCCTGAATACACCTAATGCATCCCATTCTATAAGAGGGACTGGTCCATGGGATCAGGAGCTAACCCAAAGTACAACTCCCAGACTATATACAAATACTGTGTCCTGAGAGCCTACCGATTTGCTCTACAAATCCACTCCTGTTGGACGGTGCTACTTGCTAATGTACACACAGACAAAGACAAATAAAGCAGAGTAAGACCAGGGAGAAATAAGGGTTAGGTTAAAAAATGTCACACAGTGAAGTGATGCAGAATTTGAAACATTTGTGACAGAGAATTTGTGAAGACCTCACTGGATCTGGGTTTATTGCTAATTACTCTTGTAGAAGTAGAGAGAATACAATTATAATACACAAAAAGCACTCAGAACTTTGCTGTTTGTAAAAAAAATTATTTGGTACAGATTCTGAAGGAGAAGGGGTCCAAACCAGAGTTCAGTTTACTTCACTAGAGAAGTCAGGTGTACAGCACAACCAAACACATTTACATTCTTGACTGATGTTCTTGGAAGTGTGTCTGAAAACACAAAACTCTGCAAAGCTTGAATTGTGTTTTTATTGCACAGTTAACTGTTCCAAAACCACTCTCTTGATCAAGGAAAAAAAACTATGAATATTTTCTCTTGATAAAAAAGTGAAAAGTTTGTTTTATAACTTGAAAGCCCAGCTTTTATTTTTGAAAATCGTAGCCTAAATGCCTTTCTACTATTCAATACTTCAGTATGAAATAAGCAGAACTGAATATGAACCACGTGCTACAACTGCAGTTGAGAAATGACATTGAACTGGAATGTATAACCACATTTCCTGAACAAAGAAAATGAGATAGTTTAGCTGTTTTGTCCAGGGCTGGGAAAAAAAAAACCCCAAACACCCAACCTTTAGAAAGTGAAATTAATTTCAAATGTGTATAGACCTGTATAGAAGAGGGATAATCTGATGGATTTATCATCCTCTATTTCCTCCATTAAATCATCACTTTACAAACAACTAACCTTCCAAATGAGCTTCAGACTTAACTTTGAGCTTAAAAGGTGAATTTATTATGCAGGACTCCACTTCAGGAATGAAAGACAAGTGCCTGCAGCTCAGAGCGAGAGGAAACAATGCCTTGCCAAAAAGAGACACTGAGGACAAATGATGAGATACGTTTAAGAAAATCTGTCACTGTCTTATCTACATTTATACTTGGAAATCAAAGCTCAAATTTCTGACTGTTCCCCCAAATTCTTGCCATATTCAATTCTAAGTCATTCAGAGAGAATAGATGGCTAAGACTGATTTCTTTTTATCTATGTTTGTAGTACGTCCCTTAGTCATCACACATCTCTGGAAGGGCAAGGCAAAAGCAGCAAAACTCAACCTCTTTTGAAGAAGTTGTGATGAGTAGAGGTTGTATTTCATATGCAACTTCAATAACCATTTAAATTCTGAAAGAACTTTACTGGAGTACAAAGAGTCAGAAAATCAGTAAGAAAAAGCACTCTTTTAGGTCACTAGACATTTCATGCAGCTATTGTTCTTACTGCCATATAATCCTGAGTATCACAATGTTGACAGAAAAATAAAAAAAAATTGCTACAGTCTAAGAACACACTTCTTTGAGTCTGATATGCAAAGATGACAGTTGGAGTGACTAATATGCAGCCTTTTTTTACGGTTCCTTTTTAGAGTACACCTGAGGTTGGTTTGTTTGTCGCTCAAGCTGTAACTAATTTGTAGTTATTGACTGTTGCACAGTTGCAAAAGAGATCATCTTCTTTAAGTTCCTTTTTTTTCCCCATCGTTCTCAGTTCACATTTTCTGCCATCTACTTGAGTTGCATTGTCCTATACTATGCAGTAGAACTAAATCTCAATGTGAAAATATGCCAAATTACTCAGCTAAAACTGTCCTTGCACTTTTTTTTCTGCTATAATCATGAAAATGGAAGGAAAACACAAACACATAGGGCTATTCATCTATTCAAATCAAAGCGCTTAGTATGCAAACACATCCTTAAGCAAAGCACAGCACAAACAATTCAAAGACAGGGATCCTCCAAAAAGGGAATAAAAAAGGATTCTGGTGAATTTAAAAATCCAGAGTTGTTTACTCTATTCAAAATAGTTCAGTCATTTTGCATTCCGCTCAATGTTCTGAAGCTGATATTAAGCATACATTGTAAATGGACTTGAAGACATTTTTATAGTAGCTTGCTAAAGAAACAGATGTAAATCTGACAAAAAACAGGTGAGGGAAGAATGGGCCTAGAGAGGGGTAGAATAACCTGCTAAGGAAAGTTACAGAAAACATCCAATCTATCAAACTATCAGCAGGGAGACTGTCAGCATCCTGGAAAAAAGAAAAGAAAAAAATTCAATGCTTAAGACTTCTGAATAGCTTTTCAATGCTCCTATAGTATTTTTAGGCTTAAATATAATGGGAACAGATAAATCACCTCATGTTTCATGCTGTTGCCCATACGTGGGCTAGGAAAGCATGACCCAGGGCCAAGACTTGCAGACTTTGTCATCCCTCAGTATTGCAGGGTTTTCAGGTGCTCTTCAGGACCTTTTGTTCAATTCACACTGAGCTTAATTAGTGATAACACAGGGATAAACTATTGTGTGCAGGTAATTCTGATATTCCTGAGGACAACCAAGGGCAAATTAAGGCAGGCAGATTATGCTGTCTAGGTCTCTGATTTCCTAGAGCTGTTTGCTTAGTTCACAGTTTTCCTGCTTTAGTCCTCTAAATAACAGACATTCAGACACATGTAGCGCAATCTCAGCTTTCTGTGTCTAGACAGTCTGCAAAGAGGTTTTGATATATCACATCCTCCAGATATTTCCTGCCCCAATGACGAAAGCAATGAATCTCTGGTACTCTGTAGCACTCATCAGACTTCCAGCACAAGCTCATGGGTAGTCAATCAATAATGCACATGTGCAGCGGTTATCTGACCCAAGTAGCTACTTGACAGTTACTGGAAACTAGTTATTTGGCCAGCTTTTTGACTCCAGTGCACTGGGAGACAACTGGAGCTACTGTTCCAAATGGGAAATACTGGAAAGATGGCTGAACTGTTCTTTTCTGCCCACACACTCTTCTGGATGATAAAGAGGACATGATTGGTAACCTTAAGAAGAGTGCAACAGCTTTTGTTACCACACACAATCAAGTACATATAAAACTCAGCTCTGGGCTGTACACTAAGATTCCTCTTCCTGCTTTTCTTGGCAGTTCAGAGGAAGTAGGGAGTTACTAGGTAACTTGAGCTCCAGTGGGTTCATCCTGTAAAGGCAGGCTGGGACCACGATGGATTGATCCTCTGCAAAGATGTACTTGGGACTCTACATTTCCTCAGTTGAGAGTAGCAAATGGTCTTACATTTGGTACATAGCTACACACAGTTAAAACCACCACCACCTCCGAACAAAAATACCAGTATCATTCTGGATGCCTAGGAAAATGCTAGTAACATGCTCCTACGGCACAATCTAGGGCTGACTCTGAGAACACAACTGATGGAAGGACCTCCCAGAGAGTATTAATAGAATCATAGAATAGAATCATAGAATAGTTTGGGTTGGAAGGGACCTTTAAAGATCATCTAGTTCCAACCCCTCTTCAATAAGCAGGGACGTCTTCAACTAGATCAGGTTGCTCAAAGCCCAGTCCAACCTGAACTTGAACACATCCAGGGATGGGGCATCTACCACCTCTCTGGGCAGCCTGGTCCAGTGTTTCACCACCCTCATCATAAAAAATGTCTTCCTTGTATCTAGTCTGAATCTACCCTCTTTTAGTTTAAACTCATTACCCCTTGTCCTATCACAACAGGCCCTCCTAAAAAGTCTGTCCCCATCTTTCTTATAAGCCCCCTATTATAGCCTTAACTATTGAAAGGCTGCAATAAGGTCTCCCCAGAGCCTTCTCTTCTCCAGGCTGAACAACCCCAACTCTTTCAGCCTGTCCTCATAGGAGAGGGGTGTTCCAGCCCTCTGATCATTTTTGTGGCCCTCCTCTGGACCCACTTCAACAGCTCCATGTCTAATATTTTAAGGTAATGCAAAAATTTGAATCACCAGAAAGTAACAAAAATAGGAGCTATATAGTAGCACCATAAAGGACAAATTCACCTGAGAAGGAAGGTGGTGGACTGAGCAGACATCACCTTCTCATTACCTCTGCAGTCCCACAGTCAGTATTGAATATCATTACAAGACTCTTACCTCTAAAGTGAAGAAAAGGATGAATCTCTGACTCAATATTTTGCTTATGAGAAATGCCAAGTCCTGGTCTTATTAGTCTTGATGTAAAATTATAATAATACCATTGATTAAAGTAGAGTCCTCTGGATTAAAACCAGCCTAAGAGTATAATCTGTACCAATTGTCTTGATCAGTGGATTGCATACCATGTCTAATTACCTAATGAACTGCAGTTATCAACTTTTGGAGTTTTCAGAAGCATTCCATGAAGAATCTGATCATGAAGTACTGTTTCAAAACTGCAGTAATGTTATCTATGGATCAGTCTATGATTTACTCTCGCAAAAAATGCAGTTTTACTGTTCCCCTTTATATAAAACTAATAAGTTTGCTGGCAACCAGTTTGTGTTGTTGAACTATGAACATCAGAACAAAACAAATGCTGAAATTGCTGCATGCCCAGAATAGAGGTACAGGAGGTAAACTAGACCATCTCACTTTCTGTCTCAAAATTCAAAGCACTATTAAGCCATGAGGTAACAGAAAATACATTTTTATAACCTATTTCCATTTTCCCAGTAAAAGTTATTATCTTAGAAGCTCACTGTTCTACCAACAGTGATAACACTGCTTGCCTGGTAGATAAAGCTGAAGAGATGCAACTTAAATATTTTCTGTAGACAGAAATCTAAACAGGTAACAACTAAATATGGTTCCACACCAGCAGACAATGTTTTCTTTCCATTTTTATTTGCTTTCATCATCAGTTTCTATAACATGTATGATAGACATACATGATTTTTTAGTAAAAATTATTTAGCAACACAACAGACTCTCCCCCAATATTAGATAGCAACAATAATATTAATAGTAAAATGATGAAATACTCTGATTTGGAAATAATACCATTCTTCTTACAGTCTGGGTAAATGGCAGAATTTTAAGACAGAGAGTAGAAAATAGAGAAAAACTGTGTATTTTTGACAGTTACAAAAAAGGCAAGGAAGGAAAGCAAGAAATTCTATTTGGCCACAACTCAATTTAAGATGATGTCAGGCATCAATGAACAAAGTGAGATGTAGACTTTGAAAGAAGTTATACAAAAAGGAGAGAAAGAAACTGAAGATAAAACAAGTGAAGAAATTTATTGTGTGCTTAGTATAGTGAACCTGAGATAGTTTTCCCCTCAAAGAAAGCATGTGCAAAATGGAAGAGAATTAGAATTTGTAAGATGGAATGCATAGCAACCTTCAATGTTCATTACTGACAGCATTATTATTTGTCTAGAGAGATGGTAGACTTTGATTACATACTTAGCGTTACTCTGTTTTAGGATGCTTTAGATGCACCTCCAATGCATTTCTGAGAAACAAGATGACCTGTGAGGCACGCAAGTGACACTACACATTCCATGTAAGTCACCTAGAGAGGAACTCACATTCAAATGCTCATTTCAGTATTTATTTGCATCCCCTTTGAATCCCAATCAATTATACTGGTTTGGCTCTTCATTATAAAAAAAAAAAAGGGGAACATATTTTTTGGGAAAAAAAAAAAAAATCAAGTCAGAGACAACTAATTTCTAAGTCTAATATGCCAGACAAAATTCAAAACACATATCACTGATGGATAATCACAGCAATGTGATGAGTGTCCAGTAAGATAATTTTTACCACCGTTCCAATCACACTAAATGTAACATGCCTAGGTGCCAAATGCAGTTGATCAGATACAACGCCAATGTCATCCGTTCTGTGTTTCTGGCAGAAGCATTGCTGAAGAGCTACCTGTCACGTAAGCACATTCCTGAAGAGTGCAATAATGAGTAACATTATGAATTCTGAAAAGACACCACGATCACACATAAAGATTTCATTCAGAGAACCACTGCAACCGAAGTGCCACATGAGAACAGCCAGAGCATGACGTTTCAGTGGAGGAATTAAGCAACAAGCTTTTCCATTTCTAAGCTGACATTCAAGCTAGTCATGCATATATTAATATATTATTTCATTCATCACAGATGAGTGAAAAGTTAGAGGAAAAGATCACAGATGATGGAAATTTTTCCATCACCTTCAATAAGGCCACAATTTACTCCATCTAAACCAGTACTTGCTTTTTACAGCTGCATTTTGAATACAGGTTTAGATTTACAAAGCCAAAAGGACATTAAACAAATGTGATTTTAAAGCTGTACAGTCAAACTCATAAGAAGTCTAACCCCATCATTTTTAGGGTACTTTACTCAACCCTGAATTCACCTCACTTGTGCACATACATTATGCAGTTTCTAAATGACTGCCTTTCCCCTCCCTCCCAGAAACCCAGTGCCATTAAGTACAGGTGATAAATTAAAAGTTATTAATGATCAGCTGGTCAACATTTGCTGCAAACTGTTAAAACCTATGGTGAACCTGTTAAATCTGTTCATTTGTCTTGAACTTTCTATGGCACTTTTCAGAACAGAGGACTGCTTCACAAAACTTAATCAATCTTTAAAATGGCCAGCAAAATGAAAGATGATATCACTCCATTTTACAGATAGTTGACTGAGGCATAGACTAAGGAAAAAAATCCTATTAATTTTCACACCCAGCCTGATAACTCTAGCAAATGATTTTTCAGAAGGTGATTGCTATATGGTACTTCATCCATTCAAACTAGCATTCCCATTGGCTTCATTTGTAAGTGCTCAGCATTTCTGCAAGGTATTTCTACAGAAATTTCAAGCTGTTACTCTGGAAAACAAGAAGTGCATTTATTAACCATTTGTCAGAAGTATGGTTTGAGTAACTACCTAGTGTTACAAAGCAGAATAAAGGCAAGAAGAAAATCCTTAGGGCAATAATTAGATCCAGTACTAATCCATCATCCCATCCATTACACAAGCATTTTCAAAAAAGCAAGAAGTCCTATGACACCAGCCCCCTCTTACTCTATCACAGAATGACAGTAGCTCCACTTCGTGGAAGAGTTCCTTTGAATTGTTCAGGACAACAACACAACCACCCCCCCCCACCCCAAACAACCAAAAGCAAGAACCACATATTAACAAGTTTGCAGGATTTTCCACCCAATTCAAGTTTGCAGGAATTTGTGCCCAAAGGACAGCCTTGTCTCAAAAGCAACTTTGCAAGTAGCCATTGAAAAACAGGGGCACTACTATGATGCAGCCAGCCAGGCAAGCTATTTCATGGCTCGGAAACCTGCCATAGAGTGACCAGGTGGGAATATCCACACTGTGAATGCAGCACATTCATTGACTAGTTGGCTTGCCAAAGGGAAGCTTGGGAAAGCCAGAAAGAAGAAAGTACAATGAGCCTAAAGACCTTCCAGGCTTCCAAAACTTCACTGAAATACATATGGTGACAGGGAATGTTTTTATCTTGGCAAATAAAAAGCTGGTGAAAAGAATACAGCTATTTCTGCTATACAATCTTCCATTCTCAAAGGAGGTGTATCTACTGAAAATATAGCAGGGGGATCACAAAATCAAAGACAGCCTGTGATGGAGGTTTCCTGACAACAGAGGAACAGCAAGACTCTGAAGTCTCATGCTCTACTCAGAGCTCAGAAAGAAAGTGAACTTTAGTGGATACAACTCTTCTGCGCATTCACCACAATTCTGCCCTCCCCTTCCTACTCCTAATTTATCTGAATCCACCACACAGGCTCCCTCAGCAGGCAGTCTGCACATCCTCAGCTACCTGCTTTCCCAGCCAGCTGTCAAACAGCTGATCCTTATCTTTAACTGTAGTCCCAGCTAGCTTATCACTAGCTTTAGTCCCAAACTGTCTGCTCTTTGCCAATTATTCTTCACTTAAACAGTCTAGCTCTCTAAATCATTGTCTCTAGCTAGCCTGTTTTCCTCCTATGTCTGCTCCAGACTTGTGGTCCCGAAGGACTTCTTTTTCCCCCTAATCTCAGCTTTCTGTCCCTTTTGTATTTAATCAACTAGCTTGCAGCTCTATGAGCATACCCATGCAGTGTCTGAGCAGTACTGAAAGCACTGAAAAGTTCTAGTACACTCAAGAGGAATCAAATATTCACAGGAGGAGTTACTATTACTCACCTTTATTAATCTCTTTCTTTTTCATATACCTTATTTTAGGATATTTTAGACCAAAATAAGTATCTTCCTCATTTGATTATCCCTGTGGGCCACTGTACTTAGTTTGCTGTTCTCCAAGAATGTAATTCATAACTCTTGTGCTTCAAAGGCATATGGACAGAACTACTGCTAAGTATTTAGAAAAATGGCTTTATAAAAGATCATATAAGGGAACTTAGATGAGTTGATCATGACTTTATGTTTGTGGCAAATGTTTCAGTGCTTACTTTCCTCAAACGAGTTACACAAACAAGTTATTACCTCTGCTTTCTCAAAATTTTAAAGGTCCCCTTGAATAACAGCTCCTAGCTAAGGAAGTTAAAGAAATAAATAAGATATACAATAGACAATTAGAATAGATTCCTTTAAAATCTAGGGGAAAAAAAATCTCATTGAAAAAGCATCTGACATTTCTGATTTATGTTAGTTCTTCCTATCTGTAATAACACCATTGGTAAGGATTCTGCATTAAAGGATTACTGGAGCACATAACTGGAGGATGAGTTAATTAGGTTGTTTTGTTTTAATAAAATATGCTATTCAAAGAATCTTGTATTTACCTACTTAAACACCATTAGATAAAAGAAAAAAAGCTGTCAAAAGAAAAGCAAACAGTAAATGCAAAATGTGAGAAAGACACCATGTTCTGAAAGAAAACAATGGAAAATTTCTGAGCACCGATGACAGTGGCATCCAGGAGAGAACTGTCTTTCCTTTAATGTCAAAGAATGAGACCAAAAGCAGCCTACAATTCCAAAGTCCAACCAAACCTGCATAAGCAACAACAAAGAGTTGAGCCACAGTCTTTAACGCAGCTAGAAATTACACGACTGCAGCCCCTGACCATCACTATACGAGCACGTTTTACTCAAAAGAAAATGCAGAAAGCCCAGTATTATAAGGGGATTCATTCAGAGGGGTTAAAGAGAGAGTTAAGTCTTGGTTTTCATGCAGACAAGATAAATAGGATACATCATGCTACAGTCTGCAGACACACTGTGTGGAGGATGCACTGTGAGATACTTACTCAAGACTATTTACAAGCATCTTACCTCCAGAAGCTGTAAGGTACATTAGGGACATTATGGGAATGCCATTATCACTATACAAGCAATATGCACATTAAACTTAGTGTGTGCCTATCAATGCATTTGCTTTCAGGCTGGGAATGTCGCTGTGCCATGCTGTCTTCTCCCCTGCTCTCACTCCACCCCTGCCAGTATTACTTAACCACTCAGTAACAGCCATAATGTTGCATTCTATATTCTTTATCAGCACATCATCACTCTCATATAATAGCATCACTGAAAAAGGCAAGTGACCAACCAACTTTTTTTCAAAAAGTCAAGATGAAAAAAATCCTTAATTTAGTCCATTTCCTGCTCTAGCTTCTGTCCAGGGTAAAATTAATAACAACAAAACAATCTGAAGAATAACTCAAATATTATGGGCTTTCACTTGGCAAAGTGTGTACCTTTACAGAAAGGAAGGTGTGCTTTAGTTCAGCCTTGTGCTATGACAGTAATCAGTGCCCCCATCAACCTTCCTGTGCACTTCTCTCACTAAAATGAAAGGCAAGCATGAGCAGAGAGTGCAGGCCATGTGTGGCCCTCCGCACAGATTTACAATTTTCTACTCAGCACATTGATTGTATACTTTATTTCCCCAAAAGCCCTGAAATACGAAGAAATGTGCTAAGAAACAAAGGAGAGAGAAATGTCTCTAGTATAGATTTTTTCAGCAGTCTCAGGAGAGAATTAAAAAAACCCCACAGAAACAAAGAAAACATTCTGCAGCTAGTTAAACTGGGGGAATTCTTTTCTTTAAATTATCCTAATGATTTCCACATACAATTTATTGAGCAGGCAGCTCAAGTAGATAGATGGATATTTAAGAAAAGATGCATAGTGATCAATTGAAATGACAACCACATTTAACATTATCAAGAATTACCTGAAAAACCATTTACCACAGTCATCTTTTGCATCTGGCTGTCTAATGGTGCTTTTAATGAAAGAGACAAGCATAACTTAACTAATTACTTAGAGATATTGAAATCCGTCATGTCAGTGACTTCTTAGCACACATTTTCTTGGACCTTCAGCTTTTTTCCTTTAAAGTGGAAAAAATTAGAATTAGGCAGCCTTCGAAGTTATGAAATATGAGGTCATATTGTGACAAATTATACCACTCAAAAATGAAAGTAATTCTAATTAAAAATCCATCTCATTTGGAAGAGCAACTTTCCATCATGTAAAAATTGGAGATTCCAGTGAGCATTGTTTTGGTTAGTTGAGTTAGAAGGTGTTAGTCAACACATTGATTAGTTTAAACCATAAAATGAATGCTCCTGTTGTTGTACCGTCATTGCTTTCATTGGAACAAGAGGAATGGAGTCCACATTTTTGTTCCTCCTTCCAAATATCCTCCTGATGTAACTCCAAAAAACTTCTGTGGTTCCTTGTCTGCTTTTCAGTAGAGGAAAAAGCAAGTACTCTATTTGCTGATTCAATTAAAATCTTTTGCCCCATTTTATCTGGGCCTTGCTCTTAGATGCCAGACCACATATACTCATTTAATCACAGAATCAGAGAATACTGCAGGCTGGAGGGGGCCTCTGGAGATACTCTACTCCAATGCCCTTGCTCAAAGCAGGATCATCTGGGACAGATGTGTTGTCTTGGTCTTTCACCGGATACCACTGAGAAGAGTCTGGCTCTGTCTTCTTCGCACCCTCCCATCAGGTATTTACACACGCTGATAAGATCCCCACCACAGATTCAGGGTGAACAGTCTCAGCTCTCTCAGCCTCTCCTCATCTGAAATATGCTCCAGTTCTTAATCACCTTAGTGGCCCTTTGCTGAACTTGCTCCAGTAGACCCATGACTTCCTTGCACTGGGGAGCCTAGCACTGGACACTTCATTCCAGGTGCAGTATCATCAGTGCTGAGTAGGGAGGAAAGATCTCCTGCTTTGACATGCTGGCAATGCTCTTTCTGCTGCATCCATGGATACCATTGGCCGCCTTTGCTGCAAGGGCACACTGCTCCTAAGCTTGCTGTCCACCAGGACCACTAGGGTCTTCTGCAAAGCTGCTTTCCAGCTGTTGATCCCCCAGAATGTACTGGTGCATGGGGTTTGTCCTCTGCAGGTGCAGGACTTGGCATTTCCCTTTGTTGAACATCACCAGGTCCCTGTCAGACCATTTCTGCAGCCTGTCAAGCAAAACCATCAGTGTATCACCCATGCCTCCCAGTCCTGTACTGCCGAGGATGCATTCCGTCCCATCATCTAAGTCATTAATGAAGATGTTAAACAGAATTGGACCCAATACCAACCCCTGGGGAATATCAAGTAATGCTTTTGTATGTATAGCTACTCTAGACAATCTGTTTATAATTTTCAGATGCACAAAAATACCTGAGTTACCCAAAAAGGTCTAGAAAATGTGCACAGAAATAATACAGTAAGAATACTAGTGGTGAGAAACAAGGAGATACGTTTTATCCAGTTTTTCTTAAAAAGCCTAAAAGCCTGGTTTATCACCAACATTAATGCAAAGATATATGGACTAAAATATTATTTGTTGACAATGATAGCTTATTTTGTTTCTATGGTGCATATTGGTATGTACTGGTTCCAATGGCGTTACCAAAGACCTCTCTTCCTCTATTTTAAAGAGCAATTGTTCAGGGATAAGTTCACCAATTCTAGGTAACTTATTTCTGAATCATGGTCTGCCTTCAGAACAAAGTTGTGCTAGAAAACACATACCTTTGCAATCGCCAACATCAACTACATAGTATCTACTAAAGTCTTCCTACGTATTCTTTCATCATATACTTTCATATCTTATGAATTGACATTCCTCTTTCAGTCAGGTTTATTCATTGCATGCTGTCATGCTCTGCAGATGCTGCAGAGATGCCTATCCTTCAGCTGACTCTGTGTCGTTATTTAAGTCCAGCCGGTGAGGCCGCTCGCTCCCTCCTCCCCCCGTGGTGGGATGGGGAGGAAAATCAGAAAGGAGAAAGAAATAAAAAAATCTAGAACCTCGTGGGTTGAGATAAGGACAGTTTACTGGGACAACACAAGAAGAGAAGTTACAATAGTAACAATAGTACTAATAAAAGAATATACAAAATGAGTGATGCACAGTGGAATTGCTCACCACCCGCAACCCGACGCTTCACCACTTGCCCTGTTGTGATACCAACCACCGCCCCGCCAGCCCGCTCCCTAGTTATATACTGAGCATGATGTCACATGGGATGGAATATCCCCTTGGCTAGTTCAGGTCAGCTGTCCTGGCTGTGTCCCCCTCCCAGCTTCCTGTGAAAATTAACTCTATCCCAACCGAACCCAGGACACTCTGTGACAGTAGACCTTCAACCCTGACCCACAAACCAGGTTTCTATATGTTCACAAGAGTACACTGCAGCTAGTTCCATTCAAAGGATCCAAGCACAGACTATAAATGTAAACACATCAGTTTTCCCAGATAGTGACCCAGCTTTATAAAAGTATGAACCCACACACACACTTTTCTACAATTGTTGGGTCATGTTACTGACTACATATTTTTTCTAGCCCAAAGGACTGGATATTTGTCCTTCATAATCTTTTGGGAAAAACAAAATTTAGCCTTTCAATTTTCAAGAGTTCTAAGAAATTTTGTTCCATTACCAAACGTGTTCTTTTGAAATTCTGAAGCGGACAACAATGACAGCAATTACACATTTTATTATACAATGCTAACTTTATACTTTGGTGTCTTCTTTCAGTAAAATAATGGGTCTGATTGCTTGAAAAATCTTAAAATACTTTATGATTGATGCTGATTCTGAATACTAATGCAGCTGAGAGCAGCAAACAAAAATTATAGGTGAAACCTAGCAGTTTTCCTTCTCAGGTGTAGCAAGCTTTCATTATACCAGCAGATAAAAGATTTAAGAAATTTACATTAAAATGCGTAGCTTAGCTTTCCAGCTGCCCAGATCTGACCAAAACTGCCATCAGCTGGCATCACGTATATCTATGCTATATATGATACAATATTACATAACATTATATATGATGCTCAGCAAAAAAACAAACAGATGAGATTCCATACTCATCAAAACAGTTTGTAGTATTAGTTCAAATCACTTAGCTTTAACTACTGTATTGGGTTTGCGTGGCAAGGTTTTGGCAGCAGGGGAAGGTTACAGGGGTGGCTTCAGTGAGAAGCTGCTGGAAGCTTCCCCTATGTCCGACAGAGCCAATACCAGCTGGCTCTAAGACGGACCCGCCACTGGCCAAGGCCGAGCCAGTCAACGATAGTGGTAACGCCTCTGTGATAACAAACTTAAGAAGGAAAAAAGTTGCTGGTGCACACAGAAATGGCAGCCGGAGAGAGGAGTGAGAACATGTAAGAGAAACAGCCCTGCAGAAACCAAGGTCAGTGAAGAAGGAGGGGGAGGAGATGGTCCAGGGACAGGAGCAGAGATTCCCCTGCAGCCCCTGGTGAAGACCATGGTGAGGCAGGCTGTCCCCCTGCAGCCCAGGGAGGTCCACGGTGGAGCAGATATCCACCTGCGGCCCGCGGAGGACCCCACGCCAGAGCAGGTGGGTGCCCGAAGGAGGCTGTGATCCCGTGGGAAGCCCACGCTGGAGCAGGCTCCTGGCAGGACCTGCGGATCTGTGGAGAGAGGAGCCCATGGAGCAGGTTTTCTGGCAGGACTTGTGACCCCGTGGGGGACCCACGCTGGAGCAGTGTGCTCCTGAAGGACTGCACGCCGTGGAAGGGACCCATACTGGAGCAGTTCGTAAAAAACTGCAGCCTGTGGGAAGGACCCACGTTGGAGAAGTTCATGGAGGACTGTCTCCCATGGGAGGGACCCCACACTGGAGCCGGGGAAGAGCGTGATGAGTCCTGCCCCTGAGGAGGATGAAGCGGCAGAAATAATGTGTGATGAACTGACCTTAAAATCCATTCCCCGTCCCCCTGTGCTGCTGGTGGGGTAGGCAGAGAATCCGGGAGTGAATTTGTGCCCGGGAAGAAGGGAGGGGTGGAGGGAAGGTGTTCTGAGATTTGGTTTTATTTCTCATTAGTCTACTCTGGTTGATTTGTAATAAATTGAGTTAATTTTCCCCAAGTTGAGTCTGTTTTGCCCATGACAGTAATTGGTGAGTGATCTCTCCCTGTCCTTATCTCGACTCACAAGCCCTTTGTTATATTTTCTCTCCCCTGTCCAGCTGAGGCGGGGGGAGTGATAGAACGGCTTTGGTGGGCACCTGGCATCCAGCCAGGGTCAACCCGCCGCAACTACCTATATTCTAAAATGTTTTCTCTTAAGAACTGCTACTGGCAAAAAAATTATCAAGAATAATAATAAAAAAATACCTTTCTAAAAGTAACAAGAAATGAATCCAGCCTTTGTTGGCATTTAATGTTTAAAGGCAGCACTGCAAAAGCACTAGACCACAGTACATAAACTAATGTAATGGCAAGCATATTTTTCTCTCTGCCTAATACTATCAAAGACAAAGAAAATAGATTTTCCAACTTCCTTAGAATCCTTTTTCCTCATAAAATGAGGGAATCTTACAGATCACTGTCCTGAAATACACTGAGCCTATGGAGTCTCCAGGTAAAGCTGGGAGTTCAGCACCATACAGAAAGCTCTCAAGTGGTTCCATACAATGCAATATTGCTCATGTTCCTGACCTCATCTGTCAGTATTAACCACTATCACCTCTCACTCTCATTGATAGAGGAAAAAATCTATCCAACAATTCCTCAGTACTAAGTACAGCACTAGTGTATTAAATATTATACATGTGTCCAAAGCCAGCTGCCCATTTTCTGAAATAAAGGTTGGGGCTCAGAGGTATTAATATAAAACAGGAGAATATTGGGAAAAAAATATTCTTTGCCTGGAAAGTGTAATGTGGGTTAGCACCATATGCATTTTCTGACCTCTTAAGTAGGTTAAAGTGGAAAGAAAATCTGACCAGCACAATAATATGCATCAGATCTTTCCCACGTCTCAAAAAGACCATCATTCACATTTTAAAAACCTCTTGACATGAAGCAATGCTACTAAAACCAAACCAAACCCTCACTCTTAATGAGTACTCTTCTTCTAGCAGGTAAATTGAGTCAGGATGCAAAGAAAAAAAAAGTGTGGGGGGGAACCATAGGAAGAGAGAGAGAAGAAAAGTTAACAAACAAATCCGCATCCACAGATAAAACCACTTTCTAAAATTGAAGGGAATAAATGGCTATTAATACCCCAGGGAGAATTAGCTGGAGAAGTATGTATTTATGCAGAACTGACAGGAGTGATTCAGTGGTGGGCTAGTGTTTTTTGTCAAACTTTCACTGCATAAATTCTAGTGCAAAAATATAACTTTTTACAACTGATATAAATTAAATTAAACTTTATAACTGAGACCAACTGCTGGACTGAAGCAACACAGACCAAATACTAAAAGTTACCTAATTAAATATCCAGAACACTTCCAGCTATGAAGAAGACACACAGTGAAAATAAATTAAATTAAGAGTTTCATATGACACAGATCAGATTCTAAAGTGCTTGCCAAAACAGGTCCCAAACACACAAGAAAGAGTACCATCAATCTTAAATCTAAGCCTAACACTGTAGACAGCCTCATTCATTTGGATTCACTGAAGCCACTTGGAAGGAGGTGGTCACTAAGTACAAGGTCTTATACACTCAAGAAAAAAAAAAAAGAAGGAAAAGTTGAAGAAAATAATCAGTTTGTTGGTTTTTTTTTTTACAGATGGGGATGAGAGGTACGGGAGATTAAAGGATCTGCATAAGGTCACAGAATGAAGCACTGAAAGCCTAACACTAAGCTGCAGTCCAGTGAACAGCGTGGTAAGGATGTTCTGTGACTACCAACATACTAAAAATATGGATATGAAAATGCCAGAAGATTACAGACAACCAAAAGCTCCCAAACTGAAGCTACTGTAAAAGTTGCATAAAAATGCAAAACTATGGATACCAGTGATGCTTTCAGTAAAATAAAACTAACTAGACCTGAGCAAAGGACCAGATTTTAAGCACAGGTAGGCAGTACCTCACTTAAAAGCTAGATGAATATGAACTAGTATTAGAGAAAACACATGGCACCCTATATAATAGGAAGTAGACCTACCGAGATTTATTATTTAGAAAGGGAATTAATCCAAAAGCATCCATTAAGCACTGCTATGAAGAAGAAAAACAATGCATGTAAGATCAATATCAGCTAAGGCCAAAATTTGAAATCCAAATTAACTAACACCAGCTACCACGATAAATGAGATACTTCAAGTCAATGATAGCTACCAGCCCTAAACAGCGAAATGTACCAGTCAGGTATCTCACAGCTGGAATTACAATTATATATTTTTCCCTGCTGTCATTTTGAATACACATTCTCAGTACTGCACTTAGCTTTGAGCAAAATAATCAAATTTTTCGGTCCTTCCTCCTACTCTTCTTTCTATCCTCAGAGTCACCCCTACCAGATTGTAAACACTCTGCAGTGAGAGTGTGGATGAGTAAGCGCGCACAATTGACTCTCTGTGCAGTTGCAGAACAGGAGTAAGCAACGTGAAGTTCCTTTGCCAGTGGCTTTGTACCTATGGCTTTAGCTTTGATTTGGTATTCATTTTTCACAACACCTGCACCCTTGATGTATGGCAGGTTAACTACCCATGCTTCTTTTTAAATGGAATATTCAGTCACAAATTACACCAGTGTCTTCACACTTAAACAACAGAAAGACAGAAAGCTTCAATCAAAGCTTCTAATCAAATCTCAAAACAATGGAGAAGTATATACATGCAGCAGAAGCTATCCATGTTATTCCTCTTTGCATTTCCATATCTATTCCCCTTTGCAAATTAATTATGTGAGCACTTTCTTTTCCCTGTTTGGTAAACTGAAGTCAGCAGCTTAAGAAGTATACTTCTGTGTTCCTTCAGCCAATCTTATAAATCCGTGCTGCCTTTGATAGGGTCCTGCTACAAAATTTCCTCTCCATCCTCATAAACATTCTGCAAAGCTCAACATGTCCCAGAATAAAGAATGACATAGGACATGTTAGTACACAATGCACAGCTCAGCACAGTGCTAAACAGTATACAATAAACCCTTGGAAATCCTAAAACCTTAGCCAGGGAGTGACAACAGCAGTGTAATGTGGCTAGAGGTATCAATCAAGTGTTGCTTAACAAAGCAGATAGATAGTCTGAATCTCAGTTAAAATGGATTTCCTACCCCAAATAACTACATGGTAAGCACATCTCCTCTTCTCAGCTGCTAACTGTATTTAAGTAAAATTAACCAGAAGACTTCCTTGTCCCATTTCTTACTATGTATAATGACTTATTAGATGATTAGAGAAAAAAAAAAACAACATATGTTGTAGACAAGAAGCAGTAGACAGCACTGACCACCTCTCATGTCCAGGAGGAATAGAAGCATCTTCTACAACAGGAGGAACCCACAGCTTTGGAAAAAGGAGCAAACATTAGCTGTGTAGAAGTTCTCACGTGTTAATTACCACAAATATGAATAGATATCAGTGAATGGCGATCACAAATAGTGCTGATTATCAGTTATAATCATGCCAGTCTGATTTAAGTGGGCTGAAATTTTAATCTTCTGAACCACAAAATTCTGTAAAAGGAGAATAATGAATGTTGTGGTTTCAGCCCAGCCAGCAACAAAGCACTACGAGGCTGCTCACTCATTCCTCCCCATGGTGGGATGGGGAGGAGAAAATGTAATGGAAAGCTCGTGGGTCGACACAAGGACAAGAAGGGATCACTCACCGATTATGGTCATGGGCAAAAAACAGACTCGACTTGGGGAAAAAAACCCAACAAAATCAATTTGTTACTAATCAAATCAGAGCAGGATAATGAGAAATAAAACCAAATCTGAAAACAGCTTCTCCCCACCCCTCCCTCCTTCCCAGGTTCAGCTCCACTCCAGGTTTTCTCTACCTCCTCCCCTCCAGCAGCGCAGGGAGACAGGGAATGGGGTTGGGGTCAGTTCATCACATGTTGTCTCTGCCGCTCCTTCCTCCTCAGGGGGAGGACTCCTCACTCGTCCCCTGCTCCACCATGGGGTCCCGCCCAGGAGAGAGAGTCCTCCATGAACTTCTCCAGTGTGAGTCCTTCCCACAGGCTGCAGTTCTCCACAAACTTCTCCTGCATGGGTCCTTCCCATGGGCTGCAGTCCTTCAGGCACAGACTGCTCCAGCATGGGCTTCCCATGGAGTCACAGCTATCTTCAGGGGCATCCACCTGCTCCGGCACGGGCTCCTCCACAGGCTGCAGGTGGGCATCTGCTCCCCCGCTCCCTTCCATGGGCTGCAGGGGGCCAGCCCGCCGTCTCACCACGGGCTGCAGGGGCATCAACCTCCTCCAGCGCACCTCCTCCCCCTCCTTCTTCACTGACCTTGGTATCTGCATAGGTGTTCCTCTCACATTCCAATCCCACTACTCACTGCAGGTTCCCCTTCTTAAATATGTTCTCCCAGAGGCGCTACCACCGTCACTGATTGGGCCGGCCTGGGCCAGAGGTGGGTCCAACTTGGAGCCAGGGAAGCTTCTAGCAGCTTCTCACAGGAGCCACCCCTGCAGCCCCCCCCCCGTGACCAACACCCCCCCCCCCCCCCCCAAAACCCAATACAATGAATTACACCCTTTTGTGGAAGAAAAGGAATATCCCAAATTAAAATCCTCTCCTGCAAAGTGTTGTGTTTTTTCATTCATGTTCAACAATTTTTTATAATTTACCCAATAACTGTGACTTTAAAAAAATAAAGTGGAATGCTAAAAGACACCCTGCTATATTGCTGAACAAATTAATTCCAAAGATTTTAATTTTAAGAACAAGTGCAATAAATAAGTGAAATCACTTTTATTTATTCTTAACACCAGGAAAAAAACCCAGGTATTAGTGTAAATCTTTAGATATAAAAGATTCTTGATTAATTTTCCAAACCACTAGTTTTATTCATCCTTTAACTCCCTAGCTGTAATTATGCTTTGCATCACCTTCAAAGAATGATATTAGCTTTTTTATTCCATTAATACATTCATTACTTTCATCATTGAGCACAACAACGGCTTAATAGATAAAACCTTTCTTCAACATTATTTAAATACGTTCACACCAAAAGCTGTCTTTCACGTTCTTCTCTACAGTAATGTCTCAACAGTACATTTACTAAATGATAAATGACAGCTTCAGATATCATGTAGTTGAACAATACCTTTTGGACCACATTTAATTTTTAAACAAAATCCCGAAGTTCTGAATGTGCTGAAAACTAAAGATTTAATGTTTAAAATACACTAGATAGATAGTCTTCCTTCTCCTTTTCAAGCTAACCTCAGAGGTCTGGAAAAAAAGATAAAGGCCATGTTTAAACCATCATGCAGAGATTTCTACAGCAGTAACATGCATGTCTGTCATAAAATGAAAGCAGCAGGAAGCACAGCAACTGCAAGCTAGCTCATGGAAAGCCAGGACTTACTAGAACAGGTTCAGTGCCACATAAACGCAGCCTTTCAGATCCCAGGTGATCAGTAGTGCTTTGCACTAACACTTATGGTCAGCATGAGGTCAAAGACCTTTACAGCATCTCCACTGAAAAATAACTTCTTCACTGCCTACATTTAATTTCCCTACTGCGCAGTATTTTGCCAAGCAAAAACCCATTCTATTCAGCTAGAATCTTGGTTAATCAATTCTTTTTTTTTTTTTTTCTGGTCACCAGAGGCATTTGTTTTAACTCAGTTTGCTTCCCAAACTGCAGAAGCATAATCACATAATATTAGGCATGCATGTTTAATTTCAGAAACATGTATTCATGTATTCTCCCATGCATGTTACACAGTACAACCTTTCACTCAGTGAACTTGTGCATGTGCTTTTCCTTGAAAAAAAAGTTAAAAACCATTATTTACAAAGTATTCTTCCCCCTTTTCAGTAAATGCATTCCTTCACTGATGTTTCCTTTACGCTGCAGTTTTATTTATTTATGAATGTAAAGGTATGTTCTTTAAATAATGAGTAGTCATGTCATATCTTACCAAATCATTTCGGGTAGGTATGATCAAAAGAGGTTCTCAAGAGCTACTGTTTCAGAAATTCAGACAATTTGTCTGATTTTACATTCCACATTTGTTTTCTTCTCAAACACCCTCTAATGACTTCTTATTGTTAACTTACTCGGTGAAAACATTTGAACTAGTCTCTCAGATCCAACTTACTATACCCTCGTTCCATGTTACTTTGAAAGTCAGCTTCCTGCTATTAATGGGACAACTTGAACTCCTACTGAATAGAAACTATTATATAGTTGGCATGAAACAGAATGGCATAATTTAGTTTTCAGACAGGTTATCACAAATTTCCCAGCACTTGGAACTGTAAAACATAATTAAAATCAAACGCATGTATCAGAAGATCAGCCTTTTCAACCTAACCCAAGACCAGTACATTGTAGAGGCAACAACTGTTACTGAATACCATAAACTAAAAGATGTTTTCTACTTAGGTTGAGTGAGACAATACCGTACATTAGTCACAATTAACAGTGACCAAGCACATCACACAGCAGTGATTGCTAGTGTGCCGTACATTGACGCTCATTTTGTATGGCAATCAGTGACACTGACTGTAACACTGCAGAGTCCTCATGAGTGTAAAACGTATTATTTGATCAGGTAGTGCGTCCATCACTGCCCAGCCATCAGCAGCAGGCTGCGTGCTTCTGCCACAGGTAATCATTCAGGTAAAGAACATGTGTTGGCTGACTGAGCAAGCAGTGCATGCTGTGCCTCTGTGCTGACTCCAATCGGTAAATCAGGCAGATTCTGATCAGGGACAATTAGAATCAGGCTGAAAGCTCATTTCACTTTTCCCTGCAGTATAGTACTGTTATGCAGAATCAACTGTCCAAATGTTGGCTGTAATTTTTAACAGTTCCTTCTGATGGCCTTCCCAATTTGCCTTTCCAGGCAATTTTTTTACATACCTCAAAAACTCTGGCCTTGATTTATGCCAAAAATGGCATCATTTATTCACATCTGAAATGTATATTATCTGAGATAGAAGTTCATGAGCCAGCACATTCTTGTTTCTGTACTGACCATATTAAATCAGATTGGTTTTTTTTTCCCTTAGACACCAACATCAAAAAAAGGTTTAAAGCTTGAAACACATCTGCATGCAGACATTTTGATAATGGGACTCTGTGCCGGTCTAACACCTTTTACTAGAAAATTTGATTCTAAAATGTTTTCAGAAAACCTCATTAATTTTCTCTTACTTCTAACATTATGGAAAAACATAGAGCTAAACATCCCATAACATGAGATTAACTTGCTTGAAAAATAATTGAATATTCAACTCTTTAAGTATTTCAGAGCTACTCATAGACTTCCAAGTTTAGAAACCATGCACCTGAGCTTATAGAGGCTTAAGAACATCTCTAGCCGTACACCCATGGGTGAAACCCATCACTTTCTTGGAAAAGCTAAAATTGTTTTCATTGTTTAGGCCACTAATTTAAGTGACTAACTTTTACTGATTCATACATGATCAAGTCTCTGCATAAACCAGGGCTAATTACTGGAAATGTAAAATTAAATTACTATCACTAACAAAAGAATAATGATTGAGAAGGTAGGTGGGCATTCAGCTTCCCATCAAATATGGTACTTCCCAATTTATCCATATTTGAGTTGTAACCTAGCATGTGCTATAGTATTTCCATAACAATAAATAACTTCAAAATAAATTTAGAGTTTTAAATTTGAATACAACTGTAACAAATATTCCTGTGATTACTGCAGATTAAAATACTGTTTCATCTAAACAATTAGAAAAGAATTTATGATATGGGCTTCAATGAGGCATTAATTTCTTTAAAATTTATTTTGCAAACTTACAGTTTTCATATTTAGTCATGATACATTAAAAAGAAAAAAAATTGAGGGAGAAAAAAACAAATTTTGTTTCATAATCTTAAATTGATCTTACAATCCCTAAATATTCTAACAAGCAATTAAGAAAGGAAGCCTATCTCTGAAGTAACTGAGAATTATGCCAGAGAGATAGGATACTGCTATCCACAACCTCGCAAAATTTCCTTATGCGAACGCAAAGAGCCACCGTTATTTCTAAACCTCTAAACCAAGACTGCAGAAGACTTGCTTAATGTTCTAATAAGGAAAGTGTTCATGTTGTGGAATTGCAGCAGCTCACATCTCCAATTAAAGAATGGAAATCAATAATAACTATAAAAAAAATTTTATTAAGAAGGTTCCTAAAAATACTTTGAAATGCAGCCATTTATTCCAGAAGTTCAAGAAAAATAAAATTGGTGACAAAGCTATGGATTTATTCTGGTCATACTCATTAAGAACATGAAAAATTTCTGCCATATTCCTACATTATGAATTTAGAACCAATATTATGTAGAGAATAACACTCATTAAAACCCCTAACAGGTGCTGTGAACTTTAGCTTTCACCTCTACAAATAATGGGTGAACTTAGAGGCAGACACTGTAAACAACAAACATATTGGGGAAAATTACAGTCATACTGTACTGCATACTGTAGTGTTATAGATGGAAACAGTTTTACAATTCTAATGCCATCCTCTGGAAGGCATTAAGACCACTAGTAGTCAATTTTATTACTACTGTTTTTATCAAGTATTATTACAATATCTCAAATAACAAACCATAGTTGTCCACTATACCATAATTAACACAATATCAAACTGATTAGAACCAGGATGCAGTGGTAAAACAAGGGTTCATTAGTTTCCTGAGGAGACAATTAAGGACTTGCAAAAATTATTTGTTTTCAGTGAAGCTCATAATCCAGAAGATTCAGTGACGTGCTCCTCAGGGGTCAGTATTGGGACCAGCACTGTTTAACAGCTTTGTCAGCAACATGGACAGTGGGATTGAGTGCACCCCCAGCAAGTTTGCCGACGACACCAAGCTCTGTGGTGCAGTTGACATGCTGGAGGGAAGGGATGCCATCCAGATGGACCTTGACAGGCTTGACAGGTGGGCCCCTGTGAATCTCATGAAGTTCAGCAAGATCAAGGGCAAGGTCCTGCACCTGGGTCAGGGCAATCCCAAGCACAAATACAGGCTGGGGAATGAGTGGATTGAGAGCAGTCCTGCAGAGAAGGACTTGGGGGTATTGGTTGACAAGAAGTTCAACATGACCTAGCAATGTGCGTTTGCAGCCCAGAAAACCAACTGTATCCTGGGCTGCATCAAAAGAAGTGTGACCGGCAGGTTGAGGGCGATAATTCTCCCCCTCTTCTCTGCTCTCGCGAGACCCCACCTGGAATACTGCATTCGGCTCTGGGGCTCCCAACATAAGAAGGACATGGACCTGCTGGAACAAGTCCAGAGGAGGGCCACGAAGATAATCAGGGGGCTGGAGCACCTCTCCTATGAAGACAGGCTGAGAGAGTTGGGGTTGTTCAGCCTGGAGAAGAGAAGGCTCCAGGGAGACCTTATAGCAGCCTTCCAATACCTAAAGGGGGCCTACAAGACAGCCGGAGATGGACTTTTTACAAGGGCATGTAGTGATAGGACAAGGCATAATGGCTTTAAACTGAAGGAGGGTAGATTTAGATTAGATGTAAGGAAGAAGTTCTTCACCGTGAGGGTGGTGAGTCACTGGAACAGGTTGCCCAGAAAGGTTATGGATGCTCCATCCCTGGAAGTGTTCAAGGCCAGGTTGGATGGGGCTTTGAGCAACCTGGTCTAGTGGAAGGTGTCCCTGCCCATGGCAGGGGGGTTGGAACTAGATGATCTTTAAGGTCCCCTCCAGTCCAAACCATTTTATGATTCTAAGATTTACAAATCCACGTATTTACAAATAGACTGATCCATTCAAAAGATGATCCGAACTGCCTTTGTAAAGGTAGCTTTAGGACTGATTTCTAAGGTATTTTCAGATTTGCTGAATACATCCCTACTTCCTGATACTTCCTTTGAAATCTTGTCTGTTCTTTCTAGTACAAGATTTTCTCCCTTCCTTCACCCCAAGTGTCTGAAACAATGGTAGTATACATATCTTGCTGCAGAAAATTAACTCTTCTTGCTCTTCATTTTCATCTAATAAACTCTCCTGCTCAGTGTCGTTTTCTGTTAATATAATGGTATCTAAAATATGAAAGTGCCCTTGTATGTGACAGACACCAACTTGCCATCTTAAGCAGCTTTTCATAAGAAAATCCTCATCTAGCAAACCAACCAGTCATTCATCTTGCCAATCACAGTGTCACTTCTGAACAAATCAGACTTAACATTTTCATTATCACACTCCCACTATGTTTTCCTCAAGGCTAAGAAGTTATTAAATTGTATCAACATTTTCATCCATGCTCTGACTAAAATAATTCAACTGTGCAGTGTCACAACTTCCATCAAAATGGCAGGAAATTTCATATTCAAGTGTTTAAAATGGAATCTCTGATGACACATCATTGAACTTATTTTATGCTTATGTCTCCACTTTATGAAAGTATAATCTTAGCACCTATGTTTGTGGTGGTTTTGGCATATCACTAGCTACAGTAGCTACATCTATAGTGTGCTAGCCCTTCAAATAGCTCTTTCAGGTGAGAGGTTTGACCTACCAGTACTAAAAAAAAAAAGTTTCTTGATTGAAAAAAAAAAAAAAGACAGCATTAAACAGAGAAGAATTCTTGTTTGAATTTAGGATATTTATCCTATACTGCATTATTTTCCATGGAAAGATTCCCTCTTAATTAAAACTCATGTGGCTTTATGGAGGTTAATCTTGTCCCTCATGAAGACCATGCAAGTTCTGTTACTGATTCCAATATGACATCCAACATGCAGTCCCTTTGGATAAGCAAGATTTTATTGTTTATAAGCTTTGAGATCCATGAAGCTTTGTTATATCTGCAGTAATGGAGCAACTGAAAAATTCTTGCTCTGGTCTATAGTTCTTCATCTATACCTCCTCTCCAATTCACATCAAAGATCTTATGCCTTATGTCTGTTTGCACAGCAAATGAGTAAACAATATGAATGCACTGCACACTTTGGAAGATTATACAGCAATACAATATCCACAACATGAACAATAACATCTGAATGGGATGAAAAAAATTAGCTCAGAAAGTTTTATGTCCTAGCCACATTTAATATTTTTCACTGTGAAATCTTCACTGTGATAGATATTTCACTTTATTAGTATGCTTTGAATAGTAAGCAAGCAAATTAATTATTTAAACTTGACTGCAAAATGATAATGAATTTCTTTTTCATCTTTGAAGCTTTCAAACATGAGGTAGAAGCACCATCAGATTTAGGCAACCTCATTACTTCAAATTGTATTCTTAGGAACAAATCTGTCTTTAGAAAAGGATTACATTTACATGTAAAATCAATTAATTCAGCAAGTAAGATCTATTACATCTTCTCTCTTTAAGGAACTGCATATTATTGGATTAATTTTGTTATTCACTAGTATCTGTAGAACATCAGATGCCTGCAGTTCTAAAATGCCACACTTATTTTCAGGACAGCTACTGTTCTCCCTAGGCAAATCTGAAGCATTTGTATAAAAGCTTTTACTTAACTATTTGCCATACGGGCAGTAATATTAAAGAGTTTAAAAACCTTAACAGACAATAAAAATTGATTCTAGCCTTCTGCCTAAAAGCAATGATTGTACAGTAACATTTTCAAATGTAAGATAAAAGTATTTCTTTCAAACATTGAAGAGTTGATGTTCCCCTTCAATTTCATGAAATAACTGAAACCAAAAGAAGAAGCATCAGGACCTTATTCACAGCAGTTTTTGACTGCAGATATTCCCTGGCACAGAGACTTCAGAGCATGGAGAAATTCACACTGAAGGATCAGAATGGAAGAGGATACCTGCCATTCTCTTACTGGTTCACTTAGGTGAAGTCATCGAAATACCTACTGGGAACCCAATGGCTGCTCCTGTATAAGGTGAAGTTCTCATTAAACACAAGAGCCCTAGAGTTCACTCAAATCTAATATTCAGACTTAAAAGGGATTTAGTGTAGGCATAGTCTTCAGAGGAAATGAAGGATCAGGAAAAAGGATTAAAATCTCTTCTATAAGGTCTACATAAAATTTAAGTGCAGTAGTGGCTTTACATAGGCAAATTTCATTTTAGGATGGATTCACCCTAACCCTAAAGAGGCTAAAGAGTCACTGCCACTGCATTCTATATATTAGATATGATCATGTACATATGTAGTCATTTTACCTGTTCTTCCTAAGCAAGGCTTGCAGGGTTAGCACCATGAGTGAACTACAATTACTTCTAGTTTACACTTAAAAAAAACAAAACCGAAAGGCCTATCATCAGGTTTTCAAGTCTAGACTCTATCCTCCATTAAGGTTATCTAATAAAATAAAACATTATCTATTATGTTGTTCTGGGAGACATTAACAAACTTATTTTTACTAAACTTGGTGACATTAAATGCTATTTCCACTATGCAACACGGAAGTGATGCTTCTTTATTTGAAAGACCTTTAGAGCTAAAGAATAAAGTAAAAAGAATGGCTGTTATGGTTCAGACAAAAGATTGACAGACATAGCCTAATATCCTGTCTCCGACAGCAAACCAAAAGTGAAGCTTTGAGAAAAAGGACAAAACAGGTGGATATAATGCAGTTTTTCTTCTCCCTAGCTTTTAGCAGTCAGCAGTTTAAAAGCTATTCTAGCAATCTAAGAACTTATATTACCAAATTCTTGGCTGTTGTATGTGTTGTTCAGCATAATATTACCTGTAGGTAAACATATTTTTATTCAGAATTAGGAATATTTTGTTTGCCTTTATGTCATACAGTTGGGTCCTGAGTCAATTACTGCAAATATGTAAAACTAAATCTAAAAATAGATGAATAGGCCATTTAGGAGAGTAGGCAGGATGAAACACTGAAAAAAATTTACTTACTGACAGAACGGGCATTGAAAAAGCATCCTGCATTTCTACTTTTTTGCAATTTTAAATGCTCAAACACTATCCAAGACAATTATTTCTATCAAAATGTATACATCAAAGTTCATTCCTTTAGCTTGGGCTTTATGGTTTCTGTATTTCATCCATATCGCACTAATTATATAATTAGCCCTTGTAAGACACAGGCTATTACATAATCTCAGGTGTAACACAGGCATAATCATTAACATTTCTATCTGTCCTGAATAACACTTCTTATCAGCAATTACTTTTCAGGGCCTGTAGCCAAACGAGTAGAAGTAATGTGAAGACAGGCAGACAGCGATCATAAGTGTGGGTCTGATATGTGCAGTGTTTTATGCTAAAACCTGAACACATGCTTATTTTGGAAGCCCACATTTATTTCTTCAGATTTCTCTAGCTCCCTGCCCTTGGGAAGTTGCTACTGTTGTCAGAATAAGAAGATAAAAATAGCACTGTTAGAGCAGCAAATGCCACTTATTTCCAAGTTATGTTATACAAAATATGTCTTGCTCATGAGCAGCTAAAGCACAAGGCTTGATAACTGACTATCATCACTACAATAGACTGTAAATGTGTTTGCAAGGGTTAGCTCTGCAATATTTTAAGAGGGATGGCACCCTCAATCACTAATGGATAGTTATATGTGTGCCTGTATCATCTGGTTTAGTTTCACAGACTAGATTTTATTACAGACACCTTCTGTCACTACAGTGGATCACTGCCAATCTAAACTATTGATCCTGCAGTCAGTATCTGACTCCTGCTGCAATGCAACCGTTAAAAGTTTCCTTCGTTCAGTTTTTCTTTCAGGCTGTAGAAAGCAGGCCATGTTGGAAGGCAGCCATACTATTTGAGCTGTAGAGACGCACATCTGTAGTTCCAAGTTTTCCAGCCAAGTTTAAAAGTATAAAAATATTAAACCAAATGCAATAAAGACTGGGAATGTCAGTCTGGCGTGGTGTCCGTGTAATTTGTCAGACTATTTAGAATGGTGAGTTACTGTATTTCAGTTTCAATATACTATTTTTCCAGGAGAGATGGTGAATTCTGATAAATGAAAAATGAAACAGTTCAGTGCAGTTCATTAATTATTTCTTAAAATATTCATAAATTTACATATGCTGACTCCAAGCCCACGAAGACTGACAAACTCTTAATTCTTAACATTAGAAACTGCAAGCTGTCTTATTGGTACAGAGAAAACACATGCCTAAAGGTAATTTTAGCCTGGTATCATACCTCCTGCTTCTGGGTAGCATAGGCTGACCTAACTAATCTAATGCTATAGTCTCCACAGAGAAAATCTGTGTTAAGTCTTGAAGGATTCACGAATGCATATAAACATTTAGCAGTGGTTCTAAAACTGTTTTCTAACTGATCAATTTTTTCTTTTTCCCCTTTTTTTTTTTTTTTTACATGAACTCCAAACATTCCCAAGAAGGAGTATTTCTTTCCAACTGCCCCTCCACCACACTTGTACTCTTTTTTTTTCCATTCTGGTTGTCTTCTTTTCTCTGATTCTTCCAGTACAACTCCAAATATTTACATACAACTATTCCCTCTCAACCACTCCCTACTTATTCTTCATATATATTTACAGTTCAGTAATTCTCAGGGTTTGGGGATGATGGAGACAGTACTCTCCAAGATGACCACAAACAGCTTCTGTGAGGATGTAAAATGTAAAACTCATCATCTCCCCATTTGTCCCACATGGTACTTCCACTTACCTCACCCGCCCTGCCCTCTCCCATCTGCTCCTGCAGTTCCCTTTCTCCCCCTGTCAGCCTGGTGCATCCTATAAGCCCGGCACTGGCAATGATGGGGGCACCCTGTGAGGTAGAGAAATCTGTAGTAACATCTATTACAGAGAACAGGATGCAGGAAGAGCTAAGAAAAAAAAAAAGGTTGCAATTTATCAATTAATTGTTCAAAGGGCATTACTCCTGTTTCTGAGATTCTTGTGTCTGAAGAAAATAAGGAGAAAGAGACACCCATAAGAAGGTAGCAGGGTGAAAATCTGAAATGCATTCTTCCAAACAGACCCGAAGCCAAAGAGCCTGGAAAAGAGTTGCTTAATTGGTGCATCATTTGTAACAAAGCAGCTTTGTGTAACCTGAACCTTTACATGGCGTAGCAACTGACTGCAACTGGCTTATACCGTATCTTGGAGGGATAAAGGACGCAAATTTCATTTGACACAGGAAAAGGAGTTGGACACCTGACTTACCCTCCCCCCATGCATTCCTTGAAGGAAGGAGAAGGGAGCAGAAGGGAGGAGAAGAATGTGAGGTTGGAATAAGATGTCATGGGCCAATGACTTTTCTAGCTGCCCATTTATTTTCTTGTTTTCATCTTTCCTCAGTTCTTCATAAATATATGTATTATTGTTAAGGTACCTTACTTTCACACATCGTGCTCAAGAGCTATTAGAAACATTTTAATTATAATTTCAAAATATTTTGGCCAGTTTTCTTCAAAGTAGAAACTGACAGGCTCCATTTATACAAAATAAACAAAACCAAACCACTACATCTATAGAATTTGCCATGGAAAGTGTTCCACATGGCAAAACTGTATCTCCAGCTCTCTTGTTTGTGATTAAAATCTTTAAAACATGATGTGAAATCAAACCAGACATTAATTCTGAAAGGTGAGCATCTGACCCATTGATAGCAAACACAGAAACTAAAGAAGTCATATCATTCACTATACCTAACTACTGCCAAAAAGATGTTAAAAGTTTAAGATAATCACTGAAGACCCCTGATTTCCTAATGCATAAAGGTCCAAATGAACTTTGTTACTAAACAGGTTCCAGTTTCCTCCCAGGATTGTCTAATTATGTAGTATTCACAGTCAAAAATGAGGAAAAAATAAATTAAAAAAATAATCCATCACAATAATGGCAGCAAACACAGAAATGCCAAATTATTGCACGGACTACATACTGATCCTTTTTGTAATTACATTCATGTTAAGCATCCTATTTACAGTTTTAAGTAAAGCTGACAGAATCTGCACTCCATTGCCTCAGAGTATGACAACATCCAAAACCATGACATGAAGTCTTGGAGTCATATTTCATGCATCATTCTGCAATATAAATAACTGCTATTGGAATATATCACAAAAAAGCGTAAATTGTAATTGCATCTACTCTGAGTTATGTATGTATTAATAATGGTGTTACTAAAGAGTGCAAATAGTGAATCTGTTCCAAAGTCATTTAGGTATTTTTTAAAATTCTACCCAGTAACTGTAATGACGTTCAAAAAGCTCTGATCTAAGTTCAGTAATGAAATTGCATTGACAGATTTTTTGCCCAGTGCTTATCAGTCAGGTAACAAACAAGATTAATGCTTTTTAAATATTTATGAGGGAGGAAGAAAAAGGAACTGTGCTCACAGAGAATGTATCACTTCTTTTAAAGAACTTACCGTTCCTTGATTTCAGCAAGAGAAATTTGACAAGGCTGACAAGGGAGGAAAGCAGGTGGGCAGGAAATCTTGATTCACGGCTCTGTCAATTCATCCTCAACAACCTTGTTATGTGGCTGAATAAGTGACAGTTCAGGATATTTTAAATAAACACCCCCATTGACTGTTGAAAACTATTTTTCTCCTCTACAGCAAAATCATTAAAACTCCTGTGAAGAAGTTGTCAGATTTTTCCACCTGCTATCAGAAAGAGCAAAAAGTCAAGCTCTAGCAAGTCTTGAAGCAGGTGTAATTTTTTTTTTTGTTTTCACAGCACTTACACAAGCTGCTGTGTTAGGAGATGGCACTGTAACAGAGTAATGGGTATCCACCACTGTGTGTTGTCACTGCCCTGCACTCCAGGTGCACTCTGGCGACCAAGGCAAGAAGCAGCAGAGAATGTAGATGCTTACGTCTCAGAAACAGAACTTTCTACTCATTGAGATAAATGACAGTCTCTGTTGACTGCTACTAATTTTTTTACAGGTTGGCATATACATGAAAAGAATGAATCAAGGGAGAAAAAAAAAAGAAAGAAAAAAACACTTTACCAATACAAAGCCAAACAACCTAACAGAGTGTAACTAACTACATAACATAACAGCCTCCAAACATAAGCAGAAATAATTTAACTCAAACTAGTAGCCTTCAGTCACAATGAACCCCCTCCCCCCATTCAATAAAATCCTGGGAGAAAAAAAACAAAAATAATCCCAAATGCCTACCCCACTTCCCCAACACCACGAAAACCAAAACTCTTCTACTTCAGTTCAAGTCTGTAATTGTTGAGGCTTCTTTCAAAACTGCTTTCAATATAATCCAAGACACCAAATATGAGGCATTAAGACAAAAATTACAGCCTATTCAGTCTGGTCATGAAATACCCCTAAAGTTAAAATTTTAGTGATCAGGTACAAAAAAAAGGATTGGCTTGTTTTGGGTTTTGGGGGGAGGGAAGGTGGTGGAGTTTGGCAGATGGGAAGAGGTGACGTTTCACATATTCTAGCTGGTATTACCAGCACCAGAGTGAATACAGTACCCAAAGGCATCGATAATGTGTTTTATTTTCTTAGGCAGGTGCAGATACATACATTAGACACTTCAGACAGATCTGCACCACAGCTAGGAAGATCACTGAAGCTAGAAAAACTACCTGAAAGATTTCTTCATATTGCTATTCTCGCTATGGGTGAATTGTATAGATGTGGATAGGGGCCAGCATGAGGTTCATAGAATCAAATCCTAAAGTGAACTCAGAAGGTTTACAGGCCTCATTCTGATCTCTTTCATCCTTGCTGTTCAGTAATACTTATGACTTCTCTGCTTTGCACTATTTCCCTGCTGCTTTCTTGAATTTCCTTGCACCTGCCCTAGCCAAATCTTGCCAGTGTTCTGAAAACTGACTGGGTTAAGCTCAGTGGTAAAACCAAAGGTAGGTAATGCTTATCTTGGCAGATGCAGCTGTATCAGTGCAAGGTTAAACACTCCTAAGTACTTAACAGGATTCCTATTGCCAATGCTGATCACAGCAACTTCTCTACCATCACACCTACTCTGAACATCACCCTGTCACTGTACAAAATGTCGGTATGATGATGGGAAGAAGCAGAATGAAACAGAACAATCTACATTTTCCTCATTTCATGGAAACAGAGATTTTACTAAAATAAATGCATTGGGCACATTTACATAGCAGCATTACTAGTTTATCCTCCAATTCTACTTGTCTCTATCTTCTAATCCCTTTTTTTTCTTACTCAATAGTGATATAGGCTATTATTTCCGTCAGTATTTCTCAGCTTTGAAAAGTTAAATCTACTTGAAAGAGCCATTAAATGGTCACAGATGAGAGCTTACTCTTCTATTCCACACCTCCACTGCAATGCTGCATCCATGCAAGCAATGACACTGGTCTTGTCTCTAGTTAAAATGGTGCTGATACAAGGCTGGGTTTTGATCACTCTGTGTCCCTTTTAGTCTTACTTGACATCATTTCCTCTTCTTCCTCCCACTCAAAACTTCCAGCTGATTTGGAACTCAGGATGGAGAATTCTACTTTCCCCCCATTCTCCTGCTTGCAAGGATGCATCTAACAATGATAAAATGTAGAAATAGCTTTCTGAACTTAGATTCGGCATCTGAGAATAGATGCAGCTGTCATCCTGCTCTGTTTTCCCTGACAAAGGAATAAGCATCATCATAAGAATTTTTTCAAATTATGAAGGGGAAGGTTAGATTCTTTATATTCTCAGCACTTTTCTAGGAGATATAAGCAATTAGTATAAAGGCTGGAAGTGCATTCAAGCAGGCCATTAATTATACAGTTCTGATACTCTTACAATTAACACCATCTTTCTGAACTAGTCCCTCTGACTTCATTTGGACTTACTCTTAGCAAGCTATCATGCCAAAATTCAGACTTCACAATACAGAACTGTCCTGGTTTCAGCTGGGATAGAGTTAATTTTCTTTCTAGTAGATGGTATAATGCTGTGTTATGGACTTAGTATGAGAAGAATGTTGATAACACACTGATGTTTTCAGTTGTTGCTAAGTAGTGTTTAGACTAAGTCAAGGATTTTTCAGCTTCTCATGCCCAGCCAGCAAGAAGGCCGGAGGGGCACAAGAAGTTGGCACAGGACACAGCCAGGGCAGCTGACCCGAACTGGCCAAAGGGGTATTCCATACCATGTGACATCATGTCCAGTATATAAACTGGGTGGAGTTGGCCTCAGTGGGTAGATTGCTGCTTTGGAACTAACTGGGCATCAGTCAGCGAGTGGTGAGCAGTTGCATTGTGCATCACTTGTTTTGTATTTTCCAATTCTTTTATTATTACTATTGTGCTTTTAGTAGTAGTAGTATTATCATTATTATTTTCTTCCTTTTTGTCCTATTAAACTGTCTTTACCTCAACCCATGAGTTTTACTTTTTTTTCTGATTCTCCACCCCTTCCCACTGGGGGTGGGGAGTGAGCAAGCAGCTGTGTGGTGCTTAATTGCTGGCTGGGGTTAAACCACGACAAGAACAGTGGCTTAATATGTGTACAATGAAAATATTAAAATCTAGAAGAGCACTAAAAAAAATGAGAAAAGATGTATTTGTTATTACTTGGAAACATCATCTAAACAAAATGTAAATGTGTTTTAATACACACAATGTAATATGTATTTCAGTAATTTTTGAGGTGTTACATATCCTGAAGTCCTAAGTTTCAACACCGGTAACAGAGACACCAAAAAAAGCAACCTGACTGAAGATACCTTATGCTAAAACCTGAACAACCCCCTCCCCTAAGATTATAATAAAGAAATAAAAACAATTTTTTATGAAAGTGTCCATTCTATTGAATATCAGCTATGCTACTCTACTAGCGCCACCATATTGAGAACTTTCATGAACTACTTGGGTTTAAATGGATTATCAAGTATAACATGGACAAATTAAAATAAAAAAGTAAGTGCTTCCAAGGAGAAACCTCAACAGCCATACATCCAGCATTTCTGGCTATCTTAGCTCTGACCATCCTCCTTACTTCAAGGTGATCCCCTATCTGACTCCCTGCTTCAAACTGTTGTGTAGCTTGGGATGCAGGCACAGGATTCACTCACTCTCAGACACAACCCCCATTGTAGTTTTCTCATTTATCAACCAAAATTTCCTTGGCAGACTGGAATGTAATTATATTCTTTTCTGAAAAATGCCAATGATACCCCAGCGATGAAACATCTTTTTAGTTTTTAGACCAAATATTACTTATTAAAAGAATTTGCAAGAAAAAGAAGCATGTAAATAAATAAATAAGTGAATAATCAGTACATCTAGCTTACAAAGTATTGAACAATCTTTCAATGGGGATCCTGACTGTGGCAGTACACTCCCCCACCCCCCCAGCAGGAAATGAAACTTCTCCAGGCAGGGAGAAGAGGAAAAAAAACCTAAACCCTGGAGGCTGCAGGTTGAAATTTGAACTGGCCAATCAAGACGTGCCAGGTACACTGAGGTGACCTTCTTGGCCAATAGGGATTAAAATGACCGCAGATCAGATTCGACAAGGGTATAAACGGGGTCCCGCCAGAGGACACGTTGGAATCAGTCCTCCTCGGAGCACTGGGTCTGCAGTCAGGGACTCTCCCTTGGGTCGAGGCACCGCCTGAGGTAACTCCTCAAGGGAGAGAGCCCTCAGCTTTTAGGTGAGTGATATGCGCATTTTGAGTCATCACTTTTAAACCTCAAGGATTCTTAAGTCGCCTGTGTAGTACTGATTCCCCTTACACCACTGAGCCTGTAGTTCACTACTGTTACCGGAGTTCTAACTAACTTTTCTACTGAACAATAAATCTGAGCTTTAACACCTGTTGGACTTGAGTGTGCGTGCATCCGTAACACTGACCTATGTACATTCTCTATTGACATGTCATAGCCTCTGCAACCTGTATAGTTTACACTACTCCATCAACTGTCTAATCACATCATTTTCCTAAGTTCTCCTTGAACAAACATCTTAGTATTTATAATTTATTTCCAATCCCCGATTTAGTCAGAAAAAGGCTTTCTTGGACTCTGAATAAAGCACCCAAAAATCTAATATATTCTCTTACCATGAAACTGCTATTTTCCCACTTTCCCCCCTTGCAATCACTTCTGTGCTGCTAGCCATGACCAACTATAATACATTGCAACAATCCAAGAAAAAAAAAAAATCTAGGATGGAATAAACTCATCCTACTAATCAAAAAGCAGGCGTGCTCAGAATTAAATTTGGCTTCTTGAAAATCTGGCTTTTACACCTCTGTGCTTCGGTTTACTTCTGTGTAAAGTAAGGATGATTAACAGTGCATACAATCTTTTTGGATATAAGACAAAACGTAAGAATTATTTCTAATTTGCTTTTAGATGCTGAGGAGAAAAGCATCAAACAATTTTGCCCAAATATACTAATAAAGTAGATTCTGACTCAGCTTGGTTAATAGAGAGCTGCACTATCTTGGGCAACTTATGGAAAAAAGCATTTCCAAACTTCCTGGTGTGACTGCATTCGAAGTATCTGAACAAGCCTGATAAACAGTGTCAGGATGACTCTTCCCCTTCCTGCTTCAGTGGAACATGCTGGTAGAAAGTTACACTGTCTGAAAACTCCTTTTTCATTACCAAGCAAGAAAACTGCCTGTAAATTCCCTTTCAGAACAGGTGTGGATGGCAGAGATGTTGCTTATCCCATTCTGTTCCTTTTCGCCCGTTCACTCTTCATCTTGGGTATCAGATAATACATACAAATACACAAGCAGGTTAGCTCTTTGTTGGCCTGTCTGCCTTGCAAAAGAAACCACAATAAAAAGCCCAATAAATAAGTGAAACAAAAGCCTTATTTTGCTTCTCTTAAGTTTGGATGAAGCTTTGCATTAGCATTTAAAAGGGATAAGGAAAAGACTGGGTTAAATGACCAAACTAACTTAGAAATTCCATTCATCTTCACATTCAACAGACTGCAATTCCTACACTTTACAAGTATTTTGAATAGCGTAAGTTATATGTTGTGTTATGAAAGCATAACAAAATTCTGAATTATTTAGGTGCTGATAAAAGATTGATACAGACTGAAAATTAATTTTAATAAACTTTTAGTCTCATAACTGACTCAGAGAGGCTTTTCTATGAGCATGTGTCTTGTGCATGTGCTATGCCATGCAGAACTCACTCACATCTGAGAAGTGGTATTACTAATAGATGCTACCTCAAATAATTTCCATATTTCATTTTAAAGTTGATTTCTTTAAAAAAATACTGGATAAATGATGGTCTCATACCCTTCCCCATATTTATGTTTTTTCCAATATTTGTGTCACCTGACAAATATCAATGTCAAATGTCATCATTCATAAAGCGAGTTTCTGGTACCATTCATATTTTGCATGGTTCTCAGTGGAATTGCCTTCCCTAGTTCTATAAAATCAATTGCAGACTTGAAACATTCTGAAGGGATCACAATGAAAGCAACCATTCTCACAAATATTTAGCTCGGTGACATTTTCTTCACTCTTCAAATTCAAGGAGGGGAAAAGGAAGCAATTAAAACAGCACGGTGGAGGAAGAGCTGTTACAAAGCATTTACAACGTTTATGAAACATCCACAGCAAGTTTCACCTGAAGAGCTCTAAAAACATTAAAAATGTTAATACAATATTTGTCAATGTACCTCTAAGATGATGCATATGTTATCCCGTATATAAAGTAAAAGGACAAGGAAAGACAACTATTCCTAGAACGCTCAGTATTAAAACTATGCAAGAGACACCAGAAAGTATCTTTGGAGAAAGTGCAACAGCAAATGAGAACTGAAAAGGGCCTTGGAAATCAGTGTATGAATGAACAAGCAGGCTAACTATGCTTCAGGACACTGTACTTCACCTATTGCTTTTGAAGTCAAATACATAAAAGGATCACACAAAGTAAAACATAAAAAATGTAAAATCCAAAAATACAGAACTATGTAAAATCTCAGTAGAGCCACAGTGAGTGTAGCAATACTGATAGCTCTTTTTTGATCTACTGCTAGACAAATCTATCGCTTGACAAGAAAGAAAAATCATGATATATATAAAAACCATATTATATATTAAACTTCACATACTTTAAGTGAGAAAACACATAAAACCTCCCTGCAAAATCCACCTTCTCTTTGGACACTGCCTTCTGAAGATTTTTCATTCATAAAATGCATTATTAATAACAGAAGCATACCCACAGACTAAAATAGTCAACTACTCCATTAAAACTCCACTATTAGCAGGATAGTTTTGATAAAACTTTACATATCATTCCACATGGAAAAAAATATTGATGATAGGAGACAATGATTTAAGTCAGTAGCAAGAGATGCAGAATGGGCTAGCAGCTGAAAGGAATTCACAGCAACAGCGAGTGTAATGCAACTGATCCCTTTCCACAATCTTTTTTTTCATAAAAGAATGAAGTATTTATGTAAAGAATAGCCTCTGTTTTCCCCAATTACAGATTTAATGTAGCAATTATCAGATTGTCCTAGTTTCAGCTGGGATAGAGTTAACTGTCTTCCTAGTAGCTGGTAAGGTGCTATGTTTTGAGTTCAGTATGTGAAGAATGTTGATAACACACTGATGTTTTCAGTTGTTGCTAGTAGTGTTTAGACTAATGTCAAGGATGTTTCAGCTTCTCATGCCCAGCCAGCGAGAAAGCTGGAGGGGCACAAGAAGTTGGCACAGGACACAGCCAGGGCACCCGACCCAAACTGGCCAACAGGGTATTCCATACCATGGGATGTCCCATCCAGTATAGGAACTGGGAAGTGGGGGCGGGGAATCACCGCTCAGGGACTGCGCATCATTTGTACATGCCAATCCTTTCATTATTGCTGTTGTCATTTTATTAGTGTTATCATTATCATTATTAGTTTCTTCTTTTCTGTTCTATTAAACTGTTCTTATCTCAACCCGTGGGTTTTGCTTCTTTTTTCCCGATTTTCTCCCCCATCCCACTGGGTGGGGGGGAGTGAGTGAGCGGCTGCGTGGTGCTTAGTTGCTGGCTGGGGTTAAACCATGACACAGATGAAAATCTTATGCCCTGTGTTATACATAAGGTCAGACTAAGTTTAAATTATGGTTTCTACCTCTTAACATTCATAAATAATTTTGAATGGATGTTTTGATCATTGTTAACTTACCAGACTTTTATTTCTATTGTAGAAAGAAGGGGAATCTAAAATCTCAATTTGACATTCTATGAATATCCATAATATGCTCAGTAAACATTATTAAGAGGCACCCGAATGTAGGACATTACAGAGATGATAACAGATTTCTTAATTCAATTTATTTATAGCCATTCACTGCAAGGAAAACTCATTTTTTCTGAACTGGTAATCAAAAAAATCTTGTAACTTTCAAGTTTCACAAAATGAATAAAACAATACAGTATGTTCACAATTAGATATCATTCATAATTATCTAAAATCTTCTAAGTGTCAGTGAGGTGGGGCTACGCAAATAAATATAAAGCCAGAGCAAGAAATGTTTTGTTGGAAAAGAAAACATTAACCTCACACATTTACACAATGTCACATTCTCAGCCACTTTCTCAAAATTCTGTGAATAAACCACCAGAAAATCTTTCCATCTCAGGATGTCCAATGTGCTACACAGCAGGTGCAATTCTAGCTCCCTCTCCTTTCTGCTGCTGGCTCACAGAGGCTAGCAAAGAGGTCCAGAAATAGGCAGAGCCATCAATGTCTGGGCATAAATTTGTTTCTAACCAACCTTCACCACCTTTAGCAGGAGCCAGGAACATGTCAGTTTGTCCACATAACTTCATAAATTTACTATTAAAAAAGACAGTTCACACTGGGCACAGGAACGTTAAACAACTGCCAAAACTATTTTCCTTCTAAAACCCAAACCAATTGCTATAGATGCATAAAAACTTCCAATGCAAATAAAACCTGTAAAATGTTTACTCTGTCCAGAGGAGAAAAGCTAAAAATAAAATAAAAAAATAATTAAAAAAAGAAACACCTGCCATACTATTTCTAAAAATAGATATATTTGGGGTTTGGGTGTTTTTTTAAAAACGTAAAATTACAGTCTCATGACAGCATCCAGGGCCAGCAGGAGTTCAGATCACTCAGCATGAGCACAGCCTCCTTCCAGCTTTTAAGTTTCTCTGAATAGAACTGCTCTAGGGAAACTCAACGCGTGATAAGCAGGTGCCAGGCAAGAGTTCCCAAATGTTCTTCTGCTCTCCTGAATTATTAGTTTGGCTTGCTTCTTTTTCTGACGGCTAGTATGGTGATCATGAAGCTGTAAGTATTCCACACCAGGTTTCCTCAGACAAGTCTTGATTACTGGACTGATTTATCATGTTCAGTCCAAGTGCTGCCCAAAAGCTAGCAGCAGGAACGAATGCAATTACAACAGAGAGCTGGTGCTGGTTACAAAACAGGATGCAGGTTTCTTAAAAGCCTACAAAAGAAATTTTGAATCACCTTCGGGTTTTCTTTCCTTGTCATATTGTCCTGGTTTTGGCTGAGATAGAGTTAATTTTTTTTCTAGTAGCTGGTATTGTGCTATGTTTTGGGTTCAGTATGAGAAGAATGGTGATAACACACTGATGTTTTCAGTTGTTGCTAAGTAGTGTTTAGACTAAGACAAGGATTTTTCAGCTTCTCATGCCCAGCCAGCAAGAAGGCAGGAGGGGCACAAGAAGTTGGCACAGGACACAGCCAGGGCAGCTGACCCAAACTCGCCAACAGGGTATTCCATACCATGTGACGTCATGACCAGTATATAAACTGGGAGGAGTGGGGCTGGGAGGGAACCACCGCTTGGGGACTAAGTGGACGTTGGTCGGCGGGTGGTAAGCAATTGCATTGTGCATCGCTTGTATACTCCAATCCTTTTTATTATTATTATTGTTACTGTCATTTTATTTCTTGTTATTATTATCATTCTTAGTTTCTTCTTTTGTTCTATTAAACTGTCCTTATCTCAACCCATGAGTTTTACTTTTTTTTTCTGATTCTCTCCCCCATCCCACTGGGTGGGAGGGGGAGTGAGTGAGAGGCTTCGTGGTGCTTAGTTGCTGGCTGGGGCTAAACCACAACATATATAGACAACTTAGTAGCAAAATGGACCGATGGTGACAAGGTGTGCAAGATGTTTACCACAGTTTTAAACCTGAATCAGATACACAAGCACAGGAGAAGCTTCACAGCACCACAGAATTGGAAGAGACTGCAGTGAGGAAAAGAAATCCAAATGGGATTATTTCCCCTGAAATTTCCTACTTCAGATGTTTTGGAAATTTTAGACTCTTTAGCAATATCAGAACAACAAAATCCTGCAGAAAACAGATGGAAAAATCTTCATGGTCATCGTGTCATTATGATGCTTAAGGAAGGTGGCTTGCTAGTCTGAAGACAATGACACATACACATTCCTTACAGGATAGATATTTCAAGATTTCCTAGGTATTCATGTGGAGCTGTTTGTATCAAACATCACGTTGTTAGCCAAAATCTGCAGGAGGTGCCTTTGCTGGAATTCACTCCCACAGAGTTTTCAGACACAGAAGTAATACAACACACTTTCGCTTGGGAACGGATGGGAACAGCCACAAGCCATAACTGCTTTCAGTAATCTAATGCTTGAGAGGAAGTGTTGCCATCATTTCATTTATGCCAGTGATAACAGTTTATATCACTTTGAAGGTGTAGGGAACATGCTAGGCTGTGCATTAGCTCTTCTACCCGCTCCAAAAAAAAATCATCCTCCCCTTGCTGCCATTTAGCCATCATCTTTCTTTCTCCTTTTTTCTTCAAGAAGGTTCAGAATTAAATCTTCAGAAGAATAAAATTACTTTTGTTTGATTCTTTAGGATTTAAAACCATGCACAAAAATTGTGGATTTTATCTATTTTTCAATTTGCAACTAAGTATTTAAAAATAGTTTGTTCTACAGATACATATTTCATCTGCAGATACACAAAAATCTGAAAAAAAAAGCTTACAGATTTACTTAGACTACAGTAAAAAAAGCTTTGATATTTAAAATCCATAAAACCAAAAACACTTGATGATCTCTTAGGCAGCTGGAATAAATTATTTGGAGAACTGCGTTTGTCATGCAAACTGCTACATTATTAACAGTTTAACAAATTAACAGTTTCAAGAAGAGAAGGTAGAGGATTGATTTAATTTCATACAAATTTTCTGTTCTAAAATTCTAGGAATCTGTGCAAATATCTATATACACAGAAGTAACTGAGCCTAGGAAGACCATTTTGCAGAGGCCAAGCCTCATAATACACAACACCAAAATAACATTAATTTTTCATTCTGTAGACTCATCTCTCTCACATCTTGCTGCACACCAAAAGCCTGGGAGCATGAGGAGATGAGCATTATACTGCAGCATGCTTTCATTTCCAAACACCTTGAACAGTTTTAGAACTGCAAATACATATGTTTAAGACAGGGAATTTATTGCTGAATAAGAAATATATAGAAAATAATGGAGAGTTACAAATGATACAAGGGAGACAGTGTGCTTTTCTGTTTAAGCACGAAACCGCAAATCAAGGAGCCTAGTTATTTGATTATGTCAGGGTAGTCTCAAGTCTCAGTTTTCTCACCTATAGCAGAGTATAACATTAAATTACATCAAGTACTTCTATCACCTCAGATGAAAATCAAAGTGCAGAATATCATTAAAGATACCTATTCTTGACTTGAGGTTCACAAAAAGATAGTTCTATTATTTTTCTTATTATACTTGTCTTTTTAGAACTCATAACTGCATTGCTCCATGTGATTTGATTACATGTAGGAGTAGTGCCTAGAATAGGCTGGAGGCCTGTTTTTAATGTACTTTTGCATACTCACTTACAGTAAACAAGTGGCTCTGTGAAGAAAGATGGCAACAAAGCTTGGTTTCCGAAGGATTTGTATACTTTGCCTGCTAACTTCCTACTGGATAAACCAAATGCCTGTATATGCCTTGTTTCCTCAGGAAACCAGACTGTAACTTGCTAAGTATTTAGCTTAATTCTATTTGCTGCTGATGTAGGCAACCATGGTGGCTTGCTTTTCAGTGGGAAAAACATTGTTTTCCCTGCTTTAGGTAGATAAAAAAATGGCACCGCTGTCACTCACCTAGCCTTAGGTAGCTCAAAGTCTCTACATACCATGTAAGAGTGTTATGGAAGTACAACTGGGTTTCTATCTCCACCACTTTGCAATAAAGAGCAATAGTGAGACAGGTAACCACAGAAGAACAGAAGGCATACTGAAAGACAGAGGAATGATTTACAGTATTTTCATAAGTAATGAAGTTTAGCAGCTGTAGGAGTATTCTTTAAGAAAATTAGTCATCAAGTTAGGTTAAAGCCAACATAAGTTATGCTTTATTAGGTTGGCTCACAGCAGTAGTGTCAGCTATTGGTATTCTGCAAAAATGACCTTGATACAAAGTTCAGAATACCTCATTACACACACAGAAAGAAACCAATTCAGGTATATTACATTTTAAATGATCGCACTTAACGTGGGACTGAACTAGCTTCTTTTTCAAATGGACACATTATGACAACCTTGAAAGAAGCTATTCACACTAATAGGCTTTTTATTATGTAATTCAACATAATTTATGTTTATATGGTGTCCTTCATACAAGTATTTAAAAAAAAATCTTTGTAGTCAACAGTAAGTTGAAGTGAAGACAATACCAGGCAAACACAACAACGCAAAGTGACTGTCCTATGGAAAAACAATTGTGTTCTAAGCAGACAGGAACAAGGAGAAATGGGAAAAAGCCCAGACTACATTTGGTGAGATATTAGAACACAGATTAATAATGAAGTGGCCGTATGAAATACATTATGTTCATTGTGAGTTCTGAATACCTTTTCTTATGTTAATCCAAGACAATCAGGGAGTCAATCAGGGAGTCAAACAAGTTAATACGTAATGATAAAAAAGTGGAAGTGGCAAGAGCAAAATGTCTTTTTTCTTTCCTCTACACTTGTGTCTTTCAATAGCCACTAGGGATAATCCAGAAGTTGAGCTGAGACTCTTTTCTTGTCTAGCAGCTTCCTAAGTGGAAGAAGGGATAACCAAAATGACAGCTAAACACTGTTACTTCCTCAGGAAAAAAAAAAAAAAAGAAAGCTATCAAACTACACAGGCAAATTATTAAATGGCACAGTATTATTCTTTCTCTATGTATTCTCAGAAGGAATGATAGATGACTGCTACAAAGTTCTGCTTTCCAAGTGTGAGACGTAACCCCATAAAATGACATGAACTACAAGTTGAGATGGGGACACAACTTATTCTTTTAACTTAGAGAACATGGAACCCACTGAGCCTCTCAAGAGCAACATTTAAGAGACGTAACTCTGGATTTAACCTACTTTCAATGTTCAGTTCTGAACAAAACTATTTCTAATACTAATGACACAAGTTTTTAAAAGTTCTCTTATGTTGAAGTCTTCAGACAATACTTGCAGTAAAAGTCA